>NC_079391.1:32662029-32962029 GCF_029220125.1 Pseudoliparis swirei | reverse complement strand
AGCTTCACCTGACCAGTCAACCCGCAGTGACACCAACCGGCACCAGATGGCGGTCGCCGCCTACGACTTCTTCCTAGACTCATTTTGGTTTCAGGCCTTTCAGTGTCCCGCCCCTTCATGGTGAGAGGAGGTGTGTGTGTGTGTGTATGTGTATGTGTATGTGTGTGTGTGTGTGTGTGTGTGTGTGTGAAAGAGGTGGGCGGGTACGACTGATACTCGATCATGGAGGAAGATTTCTTTGTGAAGGGAAGGAGGCTCAAACTCTGTATAGTAAACAGCTGTACCCGTTCACTATGTTTACACTTGGTAATATGTAATTGATGTGTGTGTGTGTGTGTGTGTGTGTGTGTGTGAGAGAAACAGGGGTGTGGTTGTCAGACACTCGGGCGTAGCTTGCTGGAGCTCATCAGACGTTACAGCACATCATGGAAATAGGGGAAGTGAAGCTGCTGGGTAATAACCGTCTAAAGTTAAACCCATGAGCTCATTGCTTTTGACTAGAACCGACTAGAACCCTGCGCTGCGAGGGGAGAACCATGTGACTTCCTGTGTGATCCAGACCCGCTGAGAGGGATTCATGGAGGTGTTTACACCCTCAGACATCTCCTCGTCGGGCCCTCTGACCTCTGACCTCCTGGAGGACCCCCTCTCCATCTTTGGGTCTTTCTCCTCTCAGCTGGGGAACAACCTGTGGAAGCCAACAGGAAGTCCACACGCGGCCCCATAACTACTTCCTGTGCCTTCAGCCAATTACCTCACAATGCCAACCAGCGGTGTGTGTGTGTGTGTGTGTTCAGCTTTCTGCCCTTTTATGGAAGCAGAGTTGTTTCTTTGCCGTGACATCAGGAGAATAGTTTGCCTTTTTTTCTTCCTTCCCTCTCCTGTTTTTGCAATAGTGATTTTTTTCCCCCCTCGCATGATGCATTCAGGGTCTAGCCGACTTTTAAAACGGCAGCGTGGGCGTCGGCTAAATATTTTGGAGCCTCGGCGCGAAAAGAGACTTCCCCTTATTTACACGGGATGAACCACCGGAGAACCGCTCCATTCAGAGCTCAAGACACAGAACAAACGCTTCATGGGCTATTGCCCAGTCGGCACACACACACACACACTCACACACTCACAACCGTGACGACGCTCACGAAACACCAACCAGACGTCCCGAGGCTCTCGTTTCATAACAAACAGGAGGTTTATAAAACGCTGTTCTGTGCGTCATGTGATCCAAATCAGCCTCAAAAGATGAATTTGAATTAATTTGATTATTTTTTTGTTCGGATTAATTGAATTGTTCCAATAAAATGGCTTTAATTTTTAAAAAAAGTAATTAAAATACTGGCTTGTCGTCGCTCTCACTATCTCCCACTTTCTAAAAGAGGGAATGCACCTTCACTAATTTAATTTAAATAGTTTAATAGCTCCTGTGCGCTGCAGTCTAACTGCCCCAGGTGCTGTTTGCATAGCGCTCACCTGAGGCCGAGGCACACAGGACGATGCAAATCAAAAGGCGGAGAACCTTAACACCAGATCTCTGCACGACGACGAGCTCCTCGCCGTAAAGAAAGGCGAGCGGGGCGGTCGCTGGTCTCACGTGAGCTTTCTCCCGGCGGGCCTCCAGCAGCTTGTCGTGGTAGTGCTGCGCCACGGCCGGGTCCACGTCCGACAGCTTGGCCGACGGGTTCTGCAGCATGGACAGGGTCTTGGCGGGGTCCCCCTCGTCCAGGGCCTCGTTGATCAGGCCGATGGCGGCGATGCCTGGAGGAGGACGAGAGGACCACGACGTTCTTCAGGCAGCTAGTGACGGTGTGGGCTGCGTGCTAACGGCAGCTTGAGGAGGGGGCGGGGCTTAGCAAAGGGTCAAAACTAAACTGAACCTTTTCCTCCTAGACTGATCTGTAACATGTTTAGTTTATGTATTAAATATATTGAGATACATCAATAAATGTATTAACGCTAAAACAAAGCTAGCTCCCGCTTTGGACCTGGACCAGGACTAGGACCTGGACCAGGACTAGGACCTGGACCAGTCACGGTGCATCCCCATTACGAGAAAACACTACCGCGTTTGTCCACAGGGGGCGCCAACCTCAACACAAAATGAGGTCCTCCGTTAGCACACATGCTATTAAACGTCTCTACACATTTAGCTTGTATTAAATAGACGCCGTCTCTTTAAATCTTACGCTCGTGCTCCTCCTGCACCGTCAGGTTGACCTGGTCCACGCAGGCCTGGATGTCGTTCCAGGTGAGGAAGTCGCCGCCGTCCTCCCTGGCGGCCGCCTTCAGGAGCATCAGCGCGTCCATGTACCTGAGGAGCACACGGCACGTCACGCACGCCGCGGTGCGTTCAAGGAACACGGGGAAACCTCAACAACCTGATATCCTTTTCCCCAGCTTAAATTATGATGTTTAAACGTGGGGAAACTTGTAAAATATAGGCGACCGATGAGTAGAAGCTACATTGCGTCACGTCACAAACAAAGTTTATAAACAGTGAATATTTAAACTTTTTTATATTTTCATCTGTTACTTATTCAGTCTCTCTTTGGACCTCTCAAGGGACGGGGCTTAATGTGTGTGTGTGTGTGTGTGTGTGTGTGTGTGTGAGACCTCTGGGCGTAGTCCTCCTCCACGTTACTGAGCCCGGTGACGGAGCTGCTCAGCTGCTTCCAGAGCGCCGCTCGGTCCCCGGCGTCCATCGCCTGGTTCATCAGCACCACCGACGACAGCATCTCCACGGCAACCAGCAGCTCGGGGTGCGACAGCGAGCCCTGAGCCGCAAATTAACCATTAGCTATATATATATATATATATATACAGAAAAATTACACGACTTTGCCAATAACCTTCTTGGTTTATTTGATTTTTTTCAGGTTTTTCACAACTGTTGGTTCTTACTTTCATAATTATCTAAATAATATAAAATCTAATTATCTTTTTAATCTGTTCAGTTAAAAAAACTCATTATAAAACTGTAAAAAATGTTTTAATAATTTATACAAAATTACTGCGCCGTAAAATATGAAACAATATTTGCATTAAATATGCGTGTAATGTAGCCTCAACAGATCACATGACTACGTGACCACATGACCACATGACCTCATGATCACATGATCACATGACCACATGACCTCATGACCACATGACCTCATGACCACGTGCCGGTACCTCGGGGCTCTGCTGCTGCAGGCTGAGCAGCTCTCTCTGGTAGAGGTCTGCCGCACCGGGGTAGACCTCCGGCAGCTGGGCGTCGGGGTTCATCAGCTCCTCCACCGTCGTCTCCGGCACGCCGGCACGCACTGCATCGTTGATGCGCTCCACCGCCTTCAACACTGCACACACACACACAAACACACACACACAGGGTTGATTCGAGGAGCGGCTGCAGGCGTGGCGTCGGGTGGAAGGCGTGGATGTGCGTACTCTTCAGGAAGCCGTCCGCGACCTCGTTGGCCACGTCCACGCCGCCCTGCAGCTCGTCCCGGGTCAGCGCTTCGCCTGGAGACGCCTGGCGGGGGAGAAGTCGGGATGAGGTCACGCGGAGCAGACGGACTCGTACTGTTCTTTGTGTTTTGCACACCGCTCCGCTACCTGGTCTTTGTTCTCCCGGTCCGCCTGCAGCTGCTTGAGGTACCAGCCTTTGTTCTGGACCTGCAGGTTCTGGACCCCCACGGCCTTCAGGGCCTCGTACAGCTTGTCCTCGTCGCCGCTCAGCAGCGCCTGCTCCGCCCCCATCAGGGCGCGGCTCACTGCGGGGGAAAGAGAGAGAGAGTCGATGGTCACCGAGAGCGCCGTGATGACTGAGGGGCCGCGAACGCGTCGCGGGACTCACCGTTGACCTGGTTGACGTTGCCCTGGATCTCCGCCTGCGTGAGCAGCTCGTCGTAGATGTCTCGATCCGCGTCGGCGTTCTCCATCTGCTGCTCGGCCAGAACGAGAAACGAGGCAGAGATATTATTAAAGTTATAAGCTTTACAGTTTAATATTATATCATCGCCTGCAGGACACCATTTACACACACACACACATATATATATATATATATGTACATATAAATATAAATATATATGTGTACATATATATATTAATATATATTAGTATATACACACATATATAAATATTTGTATATATATATATATTAATATATGTGTGTAAATATATATACATTAATATATATATATATACATGCGTGTGTATATTTACACACATATATATATAAATATATATGTGTACATATATATATATATATTAATATATATTAGTATATACACACATATATATATATATTTGTATATATATTAATATATATATATGTGTGTAAATATATATATGTAATGATGTGTGTGTAAATATATATACATTAATATATATATATGCATGCGTGTGTATATTTACACACACACACATATATATATACATACATAGATATATATATTTACACACGTATATATATATGATATGAGATTTTTTTCTGCTTTCCCTGTTAGCAAATCTTTTTTTTAAACATTTATCATAAATCCTTTGTGTACATCTCGCTGAAAGAGGATGGAGTGATGTCCCCCCCCCCCCCCCTCCTCGTGCCTAATGCTGACGCGGCTGATTTATCTGTGGTTTCCTGAGTGGTTCATGCCGGCCTCAGCTTCTTCACCCCGTCCCGCTTCAGGCGGCGCGGTTCCATTATTTTTCTAATCCCAACGCGTCGTGCCCGCTTTGTGGTCACATGACCATCGCTGCGTCTCCTGGGGGACGCCACCCGTCCTCAGGGTTTAAACAAATGAAAAGCTTCGTACCCGCTTGCGTGAGCTGGCCACCTTCTGGCCTTTGGCCTGGTACAGCGTGTCGTGGTACAGCGTGTCGTGGTACTGGCGAGCGGAGACCGGGTCCAGGTGGACCAGCATGGCGTTGGGGTTCTGCATGGCGGCCACCGTGCCCTCCGGGACGCCTTGGTCGATCGCCTCGTTGATGGCGATCACGGCGGCGTGCACTGAGGAGGCGGTGAGGAGATTTGAATATTAGTATCAATCAACAATGAACTTTGGGACATTTTAAGAGACCTGTCAATCACAGTAAGCCCCGCCCCTAAAGCTGCCTTATGGTCTGTGTGACTCTAAATGACCATAAAGTATAAATGATGACATCATGCTGTATAGAAGAAGACTTGAAACTAGAGACTGAGACATAAACTCATGTTTACAATGTTTACTGAGGGAATACATCAAGAGAAGTAGAGTCATTATATAGACTTCTATACAACCAGAGGAGTCGCCCCCTGGTGGTCAGGAGAGAGAAGTAGAGTCAATTACCTCGACTTCTATAATTAAGTCTCTTGTTTGTCGACTTTCAACAATAAACTAATGCAAAGTCTTATTCTTCAAACAGTTGATATATCCCCAACAAATAAATATGTCTGGATGACCTCGCTTTAGTTATGAATGCATGAATCAATTTAGGCCCCGCCCCCTCTCACATGCAGCTTCATCCACCGAGAGCTCATTGGCCAGAATGCCGCCGATCTTGCTGAAGGCGGGCATCTGGATCCCGTACTTCTCCAGCTCGCTCTTCATGTTGTCGATCTCCTCCTCTGAGAGAAGACGGAGCAGAAGGAAGACATCAACGCACAGAGCAGATGAACAGGGGAGGAGGAGGAGGAGGAGGAGGAGACAAACCATTCCTGGCTCAACTGACAGGAAAAGTTCCACATCTACGAATGACTTTCATGTTTCCAGCAGAACGAGGAGAACAGACGGACTCACCGGTGAAAGCTACTTTTCCATACAGGTCCTGGATCTGAGGGGCCAGGCCCAGCTTGAACAGGTACAGGCTGTGAGACGATACAGACACAAGTACATAAACAACAAAGGAACATGGCAGCGTAGACGGTGGAAGAACCGGAAGAGGACAGAAACAATACTTTTGACACACTGCTGGTGTGAGTTGAATATTCAGAACTGCACTACAAGCTAAATACTGCCCTAGAGAGAGAAGTTCAAAGACCGGCAGGTCGGCGCGGACATCGGAGCGCCGCCCTGTCCTTTAAGAGGAAACAGATGTCGTCACCGTGTGAAGCTGCAGGTCATAAACACATCAACGGGGTCGCTTCTTCAACCAGGAGTCAAATAAGAGCTGGAGCTACGGCGTGGTAGCTACCTGTCAATCACCTGGTAGCTCCGCCCCTAAAGCACCCCCTGCTTCATGGTCTGTGTGACTCTAAATGACCATAAAGTATAAATGATGACATCATGCTGTATAGAAGAAGACTTGAGACTAGAGACTGAGACATAAACTCATGTTTACAATGTTTACTGAGGGAATACATCAAGAGAAGTAGAGTCATTATATAGACTTCTATACAACCAGAGGAGCCCCCTGGTGGTCAGGAGAGAGAATGCAGCTTTAACACATGAAGCATAGACTTCTATACAACCAGAGGAGTCGCCCCCTGGTGGTCAGGAGAGAGAATGCAGCTTTAACACATGAAGCATAGACTTCTATACAACCAGAGGAGTCGCCCCCTGGTGGTCAGGAGAGAGAATGCAGCTTTAACACATGCAGCATAGACTTCTATACAACCAGAGGAGTCACCCTCTGGTGGTCAGGAGAGAGAATGCAGCACATACTTCTATACAACCGGAGGAGTCTCTGTGGCATGTGGATGTTACTGCTCTGTGTTTGGGCCACTCATACAGCGAGGGAATATGAATACACATATATATATATAAAACACACAAACACACACAGAACCCTTTCAGCGGAGGAGCCGCCCTGTTCGCCTCATGAAGCTCAACACTCTGCTCTGTGTTCTCTCAGTGAATGAATGAGGAGTTCATGGAGGAGGAGGCGGAGCCTACCTGAGAGCATGTATACAGTAGATGGAGCGTGGCATGTTCTTTCTGTCATATATGTCCGTGGTTTCTGGGTAGAAGATCTGAAACACAAGCGAGGACACGGATCAGAGGGGGGAGGGGAGGGGGGGTATCGGCACGCCGGGCGTGTCCCGACACGGCCGTGATTGAGGGTTAGTCGCTGCGATCGGGGGATCGGAGACGCCCTGGCAACGCGCGGAGCGACACTATAAGTCACGTCTGCAGTGGAGTTCAACACACTGGATGTTTTCCGAGTATCTGAATCCCCCCCCCTCCCGATTCATATACTTAAACTTTAACCAATATAAGCGCATTTAAAAGCAAAATATTTAGTTTTTCCCAGTGTGAAATATGACCAGATTGATGTCATTGTGCTCCGCTAGTGGAATCGTGAAGAAAAAACCAGATCTGCGACCAATAACTCTGTTTTGGTTCTTTACAAAATACATTCATAAACAGCTCGTAACGCGCTTCTTAAAGTTAAACTTATTTCTGACGACACCAAAACGTTTCTTCATTTTCACATGAAGCGTTGAAGTTAACACTAAAGGAAGTCAACGTCACGCTTCTGATCCGGTCCTTCACGGCTCGAGGTTGAACAAATCAATAAAAAAAAACAAGACATTTATAGTTGCAGGTTTGAATCCCCGCCCGACGGCCGGCGTTAGCTCACCTTGGGCAGCCCCTCCTCCGACATGGCGTTCAGCCACTGGATGACGTTGTCCGTGTGTCGGAAGTGGAGCCCGGTGGCCTGGAAGAGAAGAACCTAAAGGTCACGACCGGTTCACCCGCCGCTCCGTCTGGACGGCTCTTAGTTTTGATTTTGACCTTTTCCACAATTTACTTTAGTCCTTATTCACCGGTGGAGTTGAGTTGTGTCACCGGATGCAGCCATTGTTCTACGTTTTAGCTTCGACTCGGATTTGTTTGTTACCTGTTGCACCTGCTACGAACAGCTAGCTCACGAGCTACCCGGCGGCTACTGTCGAGCTAGCCGGCGGCTACTGTCGAGCTAGCCGGCTCCCTCCCATATGACCCACACAGCTTCTCCAGTTTGCTTTCCTTTCCTTCTGCTGCCAATATGTCCTGTCTGTCTGTTTGTCTGTTTGTTTGTTTGTTTGTTCTGTTTGTCAGTGTCTCTTGTCCCCATGTAAAGCGTCTTGGTGGATTCAAAAGCGCTACATAAGTTTGAATTATTTTTATTATCACAACCAGGTCATGACTCAAAGTCCAACACCGGACCTGCAGCAGCACGCCGAGGTTCTCCGGAGGTTTCTAGAACCACAAACGCCTCACAGTTCACCTCAGAACTAAATAATGGAGATTTAAATGTTTTTTTTACAGTTTTGTCTTTCAGAAAACCTGCCGGGAGAGTTTTTTAAACTCATTTGGATATCGATAGTGCCGAGAGGAACATCTTTCAGATAGCACCACCTTTACTTGAGAACTAAAGCCTGGATTACTTGATAAACTGATGGTAGTCAAGCCTGGATTAGATGTGCTGCGTTTACTTCACGTAACTTGGAGGTGTTTAATCAAAGCGCGGCGTGGTCACCTTGTAGCGCGTCTGCTCGCGGTCGTAGATCTTCTTCAGGGAGACGGTTTTCGGGGCGAAGAAGTTGCCCAGTTTGGCCAGATAGACGCCGTTCCTAAGCCCCTCCTCCAGCTCCGTGGTGGGAGGCAGCTCCTCGTCCAGACACGCCTCTATCCATCTGCAGAGAACACACACACACACACATGAATATCACAGTGAACACAACGAGGTAACACACTTAAAGACACGGCTTAGGGGAAGATTCACTGTTTTTTATTGGAAATAGAAAGCTTGAACATTTTATAATGAGATTTATTGACTTTTCATCGGGCTTCACCTCCATTTCCACGAGGCTCAACTTCATGTTGATGTACAAACATTATACTGCTACACTCTGTAACTGTATCACTAGTGTACCTCCTCCTCCTCCTCCTCCTCCTCGAGTTCCCAGCATTCCTCATGTGTGACATTTCATTTATTTTAGGTCAACCAGTCACATTCCTGCCACAGAGACAGAGTTAAAAAAAACTACAAGCAAAGCCATAAATCTTAATGACTTTTTATAACCGTTTTTCCTAAATAGAGCCTGAATGCACCGCTGGCGGTGATTAGCTCTCTGCTGTTCAACATGTATTTGTTTGTGGGTTTTCCTTTGATGCATGGCCCCGACTGATCCACGGCTAAGCCCCGCCCCCTGCGGCGACACCGTCTAGCTGTCAGAGCCATGGAGACCACACCGTCACCAACCGCACTCCCTGAAGATATACGGCTTCATCTCAAGTAATAAAGAAGACGGGTCTAATATATGCGTTTTAAGTATATATCCATACTACGCAGTGATTGGCCAGTCTGTGTTTGAGGGCGGGACTTAGCACTTAGAAGTGTTCTTACTCTACTTTGAGAACTAATTGATGTGATAAATTCAGATAATCTACTTTCTCTACTACGCTGTTTTGTAGAATCAGCTTATTTAAATTAAATATTTATTCCTGAGCTATCAGAAGTGCCCTTTAATCTCTCGTGGTTGTGCTTGTATGTCTTTATCTTTCAGCCCACATCGTCTCCTCTTCCAAACATTACCACGCGACCTCGAGCGTATCAGTGTGAGGTCAAACATGGCCGCCCTCTTCCCATCAGGAAACGCTCCTCTGTAACCAAAAGGGTTGTCAAGCAACAACAAGGTTAACTCTATCCTGGGTGAGATTAAGAGATTCCTTTCTTCCTCTCCCCCTCACACACACACACACACACACAGCAACACAAATGTGTGTGTGTTGGTAGCTTTCTCTATTCTTGTTGGGACATTCGGTCCCCGTAAAACACGCAGCTGAAACAACTTCTCTGTCAGGAAGTCGTGACACGGGGTCTCCAGACAGGCCCCCCATTGAGGGGATGCCCCCCCTCCCTCTCTCTCCACGCCGGAGCAGTGAAAGGCTCCATAAAGACCCGCTCACTAATGGCTCTTTCATCAGAGGCGACACACCCTTTTTCTCCTCCAGGCCAGTGTAAACAGACACACCTCCACAGGCTGAAGGTGATTCCGGCGACCGAGATGTGGCGTTCATGGGACAACGCACTCGGAGCACAAAGCTACGATACAGGGCTGCAAACGTATCCACGATCAAAATGTGATGTCCGTCAAATGATCAAATTATAAAAGGTTAAATGTAAAATTGGGCCGTTTGGCTTTCACGGGAAGGGCAGGAGCACAACGTGATCAGAACTCCGTCTCTACATCAAAGACCATTGGACAGCGCCGCAGGAAGCCGAGGAAACGACCTCGTCTCCTCCCGGCGCCGACAGGAAGCGGAATGTCGGCGCCGGGTTCAGGGGTCGGTCTCATCGGAAGCCGGCGGTGTGGAGGTCGCTTCCCTCCTGCTCTGAGTCCTAGAAAGTTCTCCACAGGGGGTCCGGTGGTACATTCACATGAATCATCTTAGGCCTTTCCTCACTTCCTGCCCCCCCCCCCCCAGGTTTCCCCTCTGAGTCACAGCAACAGCTGCACTTGATGTTTAATACAGCTGAAGCCAACGGACCACACGCCTCGTCAGCGCTGGCTGTCTTCCCTCGTCCGTCGGGGAGCGGCCCAACGGGTTCTCACCGCCGCGGCGTCCGGCGAAGGAACCACAAATCATATCGCTCGTCATCTCGGAGCGACGGAAAAATACTTCTTCAATAGAATCAGACTGAATGTTGAGATGTTTCAACAGCATTTAAAGGACCACGATAAGAAAGTCCTACAAAGTCAAATGTATGTTCCCTTTTAATTCACAATAAAAGCATCGCTGCAGGAGATGTTAAAGAAACAGGAAGTAGATGATTACTCGTGAGTCATCGAGCTGAAAACAATTAATTAATTTGTTGATTTAAAAAAGGAGTGAGGAGCTTTTCTCTGCATTACGTTTATGAACTGAAGACTTTGCCGTTTGTGACAGAACATTTTTGGAAGTTGAATAAAAGGTTTTTCCCACATGATTCTCTGCAACTATTGAGCGTCGACTGGGGAACACTTTGCATCTTCTGGAGTTGAAATGCATAAATCTGATTTTACTTTGAGACAAATTAAGGTCAACACCGTTAGATGGAGACACTACCACTGTAGTCCACAGGGGGCAGCAGAACCAACACTACCACTTTAGACCACAGGGGGCACCAGAACCAACACTACCACTTTAGTCCACAGGGGGCACCAGAACCAACACTACCACTTTAGTCCACAGGGGGCGACAGAACCAACACTACCACTTTAGTCCACAGGAGGCAGCAGAACCAACACTACCACTTTAGTCCACAGGGGGCACCAGAACCAACACTACCACTTTAGTCCACAGGGGGCACCAGAACCAACACTACCACTTTAGTCCACAGGGGGCGCCAGAACCAACACTACCACTTTAGTCCACAGGGGGACGACAGAACCAACACTACCACTTTAGTCCACAGGGGGCGACAGAACCAACACTACCACTTTAGTCCACAGGGGGCGACAGAACCAACACTACCACTTTAGTCCACAGGAGGCACCAGAACCACCACTACCACTTTAGTCCACAGGGGGCACCAGAACCAACACTACCACTTTAGTCCACAGGGGGCACCAGAACCAACACTACCACTTTAGTCCACAGGGGGCACCAGAACCAACACTACCACTTTAGTCCACAGGGGCACCAGAACCAACACTACCACTTTAGTCCACAGGGGTCCACAGGGGCACCAGAACCAACACTACCACTTTGTCCACAGGGGCACCAGAACCAACACTACCACTTTAGTCCACAGGGCGCCAGAACCACCACTACCACTTTAGTCCACGAAGGGCACTAGAACCAACACTACTACTTTAGTCCACAGGGGGCACCAGAACCAACACTACCACTTTAGTCCACAGGGGGCACTAGAACCAACACTACTACTTTAGCCCACAGGGGGCACCAGAACCAACACTACCACTTTAGTCCACAGGGGGCACCAGAACCAACACTACCACTTTAGTCCACAGGGGGCACTAGAACCAACACTACTACTTTAGCCCACAGGGGGCACCAGAACCAACACTACCACTTTAGTCCACAGGGGGCGATAGAACAAACACAAAATAAAAGCTCCTCTTTGTTGCTTTAATGAAGTTAATAATATCTATTTTCAGAGCTCGAAGCTTTGGTTAAAACTAGGGCTGCAACAACGAATCGATAAAAATCGATTATTAAAATAGTTGGCAACGAATTTCATTATCGATTCGTTGTGTCGCGCGATTATTACGGCGCTCAATAAGTCACGGAGTATAAACAAAGTTGAGTTGAGCGCAGAGCGGCGCTGGAGAAACAAGAGCGGAGCGAGAGGAGAGACTGAACGCTGCGTTGTGAGAGCCAATCAGCGCTGAGCTGCTCCTCTGTTGATGAATCTAATTGGCTGCTGCTGCTCACGTGGCGCTGGATGCGGAAGTCATTCACGTCGTCGGAGACATTCACGGAGCTGAGTGAGCCTCCGGGTGACGTTATGAACCCAGACACCAGGGCGCTACATGTCACGACGTGTGTGGCATTTCCACAAGAGTATAACGTGGAAAACGTGGTTATTTATTCCGTGGCGGATAGCGGAAAATATTTTTCCATGGAGAAAGGCAACGGAGATAAACCACGACTCGCTGTGAGCGCTGCGCGTGCAGACACCATTTAACGGAGCGGAGCAGCGCGTGTGCTCTGATCGCTCTTTTAATGAAGTATCGATACTAAAAATATGCTAAATCACATCGTTTTTAACGTACGGGTACTTTGTTAGAATCGCTACACCGTGCAGCGTGACAGCAGCAGATGTAGCGGACTAACATTCAAGCTAACCTAACTTCCCAAACGCTGTGGACATCTGAACGCTGATTGGCCGAGACGCGACACGTCCATCAAAGATGTTTTATTGCGAAGAGCACCACTTCACATTTTTTCCGCGTCTCACTGCAATCTCAACGGCAGCGGGCCAGGTGAGAAAAATAATAAATCGGAACGCGTCTCTGATATTGTTCAGGGGGCCACATGGGGACCACTGCTCAGGAGAGGAAAGCTGTCAGTCTGTTTGTGACGGTTCATCACCATGGTGACCAGTGAACAGGTTCATCACCATGGTGACCAGTGAACAGGTTCATCACCATGGTGACCAGTGGGTCTCCAGGACCTTTCCATGACTAAACCAAATTTCCATGATTAAACATTTTGTGAAAACTCTGTCTATACGTGACAAAGTGAGAAGATGTAGTATTTAAACTAACAATGAGAATTCCAAAGCATACTGTATATATACAGTGTAAATTAAAATTTGAATGAAACAAATTTGCATTACTTTTCCAAATATTTTGGGATTTTATTTTTTTCAATTACTTTTCTAGGCCTGCTAATAGCCATTTAAAAATTCCATGACTTTTCCAGGTTTTCCATGACTGTACGGACCCTGTTTTGAATAAAGGGTTGAAAATTAAAGTTTTTTTGTTTTTTTATCCGATTAATCGATTAATCGATAGAATAATCAGCCGATTAATCGATTATCAAAATAATCGTTAGTTGCAGCCCTAGTTAAAACCTTGAAAACAAGTCGGTCCATCGTCACGAGGCGACGAGCCTCATCATTAGACCTTAAAGCGAGGCTCAGCCAGCGCATGAACCGCCCTCCACTTGAGCCTCAGTGAAACCCCCCCCCGCTGTACACAGATACGCATTCTCCACAACACGAGTCCGACCAGAAACACACAAAGGAGGGCCAAAGTTCATGATGCTAATTGTACACAACAATGTCCTGTATCGTCTTCCCGCACCCCCCCCCACACACACACCCCTCCCCATTATAAATGAGTGAAAGCAGAAAAGGAGGAAGTGTTGTGTGTTTTACAGAATATCTGGAAAGGCAAATCATGTGTGGCAGCAGCACAATGTCGAGGTACAGATGCTATTAAACACACACACACTTTTCTGTTTCCTGTTACCCGCCCACCTCTTCCATTGTGACGAGTCTAATTAAAGACGGGGTTTTAAGAGCCGTCTGGTTCAGACCCAGCGAGCGCTCACAAAGCACAAAGAGGGGGAGTGAAACCAGGAGAGGAAAGAAAAGAGGAAAACACACAGAGAGAAAGAGAAGAAGAGAAAGGAGACGCGAGAGCCACGATGTCCGTTTCATGCTTTGCTGCCGCCGAGCTGGTGACCCGACTCCACAGACGTTATCTTCATATTCCACGAGACAATACATGTATTATTTTTGGGGTTATTCATTCACACGTCACCATATTTATAAAAACTTTCAAAATAAAAGCCCTGGACATATCATATTTGCACGGGAGAGATTTTCTTTTTCTTTTCTCGTTAACGTCCCAAAACATGAAAATAACAAACAATCCGAGCAGCCGGGTCTCTGCAGATTAACAAACTCACTACGATGAGGTCATCGTTTTAGTTTTTTTTAGATAACGGTCAACATTGTGCCTTTTACGTTCCTCTAATCTTTCACGGTTCTCAAAATTGAGAATTTGTTAATTTTTAATGTGATTAAAACTGATCGTTGAGGGACATTTAACCCAGAGGGACGTCGTCTTCTTACAAACGGAGTCATTAGTTCACATGTCAGTAAACGTGATGAGGAAATAAAGTTGATGAATCAAACGCTGATGTGAAAGCTGAATGGATCCTAAAAAGTCGAACAAGCTCAATTATATAAAAACATCTTTATTTTCTCAAATGAGAGTCATTCATTTTCTATTAGTGACATTACAATCATGGTTCATGAAAGTTTTAATAATGAGCTAGACATATAATACATCACATGTGCTGCAGTCTCCATTATGTTAGTAGAAAAGCCCTCTCTTTACGAAGAGCAGACTTTTAATGGGTGTGACCTTTGACCCCAGAGGCAATCCAAAAGGATCATTACCAATCACATCCGACCAGCCGGGGTCAAACTGTGCAAATATTAAGAAATCAAGCCGTGAGAGAGAGTCAGGTAGGCCTGGGGGGGTAAGAGTGTGTGTGTGTGTGTGTGTGTGTGTGTGTGTGTGTGCGTGTGTGTGTTTCATCACCGTGACCGATTCAAAGCACTGATCCCAGGCCCGTGACGGATTTCCATGAACCGGAAGAGTAACTCGCGGCGTCGTGTTTCACAGACGGCCAGGTGAGAGTCAGTGGAGGGGGCGGGGCCTCTGCGGAGGGGGCGGGGCCTCTGCGGAGCACCCATCCCTCTCCCTTTCATTCCCACATTCTCTGCTGTTGACACTGACTCAGGCCAGAGTTCTGGCAGGAAACGTTTACACAGCGACCGGAAACACGGCCTGCAGCGCTGCAGACCTCGAACGCATCGCGATCACACCGGCATGTAAAGTCACAGTGAAACTGTAACTGCGTGTATTCGGCATGCTGCTGTTAAAGCAATGCATTCTGGGACTCAGAACGTAACCGTTTTCTTATTCCAGATATTTACCGCTTATTAAATACTCCCCATTGTGATTACAATACAGTTACAGTATTTCCCCTCTACAGTAGGTATACTGTAAATGTAACATTATATTGCTGGAGAAGCTTAATGTCACTAAAATGTCGTAATCTTCAAATTACAGCATTTACCAATTACTGTACATTTTTATTACAATAAATGACTCCTTTACAGTAGGTATACTGTAAATGTAACAGTGCTGGAGAAACTGCTGCCACTAAAATGCTGTAATCTCTAAATTACAGCAAAGTACTAATTACTGTAATTTAGATTACAATGGGTTACTGTATTTCTCCTTTACAGTAAATATACTGTAAATTGTACATTATATTGCTGGAGAAGCTGCTGCCACTTAAATGTTGTGATTACAGTAATTTACTGTAAAGGGTTTTCCAGCACAGGAATGTTGACCTCAACAGGTCACATGATCAGGGTTCTTACACATGTTGACCGATGAATTTCCAAGACTTTAAACCAAATGTCCATGACCAAACTGAAATTATCGGGAAAAACATGAACAATTTAGAACATTTTGCGTGTTGAGAGCGTACGTCGGCTTATATTTTGAGCGTCTTTCTTTAAAAAACATTCATTATTTCAAACTTGGCCTAAATTATGTGATAACACATTTCCATGACTTTTCCAAAACTTTTATGATTTACGTTTTTTCCATGACTTTTCCAGGCCTGGAAACGACCATTTTAAAATTCCATGACTTTTCCAGGTTTTCCATGACCAGAACCAGAACATGTCGTCCACCTCACAGCCCGCTAACACGAGTACAGTCTGTTGGTGTGCAGCAGCCAGACGAGCCACTGAAGTTATCATCCACGGGCACCGAGGAATACATATTCATGACTTTATGAACCCCCCCCTGAGGACAGATGGTATCACCCACATTGTTCGGCTCTTATCAAACACAATATGGAGGCTCGAGGTTACGCAACCTGCATTGCAGCAGCGGCTGCACACAAGAGGTGTTTGGAAACTATTTGAAAACAGGAAATTACAAGCGGCCCGAGCCGGAGGAGGAGCTGTGTGCAGGCAGAGCGACAGAGCGACCCACAGCATGAACTTCAACGGCACTTTATCTGAAAGAGAAGTCTTTGACTGCCGTCTAGTTTACGCCTCGGCTTTGAGCAATGATTCAGACGAGTCATCTCTTTTTCAAGACAGAAATTGGGCAACATTTCTAGTACAAACGTTTGCTTCCCAAGGCAAAAAAGATACGTTGTGACAGTTAACTTTAGAAAACAGGGATCATTGTAATAATTGTGATTCATTACCCCAATAATCACATGCTTGTAAATATCCTCGAACATGCTAAAGCTAGCTCTGCTGTCGATTTCAAAAGATTGGATCACAATGTAGTATCATCAGTAGGGATGGGTACCGAGAACCGGTACTAAGTCAATACCGGTACCTGATTTGACGGTATCGGTTTACCGTTAAGCCGCTGGACATACGGTGCTGCTATCGGTATATTACGTGACCCTCATCCCGGTTTGAGACCCCTCTGATTGGCCAGCGGCGCGCTCTTATCATTGTTGTGATTTGTGTTGTGACTGTGAGACTCCCGCAGTCATGGCGGACAGAAAGCGAGCGATCAAAGGTCTGGGTGCACTTTCAAAATTGAGTGGCGATAGTGCAAAGTGCAATCTTTGTACTCAAGTCGTTGCTTGTAAAGGGTAACACAAGCAACTTGATGAAGCATTTGCAAACGAGACACTCGTTGAATCTCAAACGGTGCAGCATATTTGACAGCCTAGTAAACACTGTGGCTGCTAGTAATGCTAGTGCTAATAGTGCTAGCATTAGCACAACAACAACGTCTTCCTCCTCCGTGCAACCTGTGCGAGAGTTGGGACGGGCTGCCCTCGACTCGACACGTGAAGGTAACATTTGTTTTTGTTTATAACTCTACAATTATTAACTCGGAGCCATCAAGCAACTTCTAATATATGTCCCCAAATAATCCCATAGACAACGTCAGTCAAGCAGCAGCAACAGCGACAGCATCCACACAGGAGAATGTTAGGAGAAGTCAGACAGCGGTGGCCTCTCCATTCTCTATAGCTAAACGAGGGACAATGACACAGGATCAGAAAACAACATGTCATAGGGCTATCGCAAAGTATATTGTGAAGGATATGCAGCCCTTCAGTACAGTGGAGTCCAGTTGGTTTAGAACTTTTTGGGCCGGTAGCTGGCTTAGCATAAATCGCTATCTAATTGTTAGGTAAGTTAGCCCTAGTTTTGACTTGCCAACGTTTTCTTCTGTGTTGAATATAAGCAGACTGCGTTGTGAGCATTCTTGCACTCTATGTTACTTCTTAAATTGGATGTTCTGAAAAATCTACAGCATAGAGTATGGCAGGTAGCATATAAACAGAAGTGCAAAGATGTAACATATTATTTACAGAGAGTGTAGTAAGTTATTCAGTTTAACTGATGTAATAAATTACAATATACATGTATATAATTAAATATGTATGCTTGTTGCTATTTTTCCAACTGTAGGGAGATGACCACAGCCCTTAACCCTAATTACCACCCCCCTTCCAGAGACACTCTGTCCAACACACTCATACCTGCTTGGTATAACATCGAAAAAGAGAACCTGAGGCAGAGCTTGCCAGTGTGGAAAAAGTTGCCATTACAAGTGATGGGTGGACCAGTATTACACAGGACCACTACATAACGGTCACGCCCACTACATTAACCAAGGCCAGTTGAAGCAGAAAGTCCTTAAGACACAGGCAGTATATGAGTCTCAGAGTGGGCCTGTTGTTGCTGAACAAATAGATGAAGTCCTGGCTGAATTTGGGGTGAGACAGAAGGTCGTCGCCCGTAACTGTCGACAACGCTCCAAATATGGATGTGTGCACGAGCTACAAACAAAAAAGCTTGATGTTTGCGCATTCTCTAAACCTAGGGGCACAAAAGGTTTACAATGTGCAAGCTATCTCCAAGTGGTCAGCAAGGATCCGGGATGTGATCGTTTGGATCAAAAGATCCTCAATGATTAAGACCATTTTCAAAGAGCAGCGCCTCTGGGTAAGAAACTTTGCCTCATTGTTTCAGTGTAATTCAGACAGGACAGGAGGAATAAATACATTTTAATTGGTCATCATTTATATATTTCAGGCCTGCCTGACCATTCTGTGGTCCTTGATGTCAAAACCGCTGGAATTCTCTTTATCTCATGGTGGAGAGATATGTGGAGCAAGAACCTGCAATGCAGGCAGCATTCTTGGACCCCGTGCCAAAAAGCTCATGAAGAGAGACAGGTATGAATTAATTAATGGTCTAAGCAAACATAATAATGCTATTATAATAAGTCTTAAAGATAGTTCATTCTTGTCAGGATGAAGAAAATCCATGTCATGATATAAACAAATTATTGTATAACTAAATGGTCAATACAGTATACATTATAATTTTGTAATTTAATATCAGACTTGAAGAGATCACAGATGAAGACTTCAGGAGGGCTGAGGACTTTGTCAGTCTGATGCGCATGCTGTATACAAGTACCCTGTGTGTGTCAAGCGACAAGTCTTCTACATGTGGCCAGATAATTCCATTCTGCAAAACTGAAGACCCACTTAACTGTCAAAGAGGAGGATTCCACATTTGTGTAAAAGAAAAGGTCTGGGGTGACCTCTCCAAACGTTACCAGGTACAGCTGCATATCTTTCCCTAATAATGAGTAACGATATATACCCTCCCTCACTGTGAAGTGTTATGTGAAGTGTTATTATTTTCTTGTGTACAGGATCATGACATAATGGCCTTTCTGGAGGAGGCCACTCTTATGGATCCAAGATTCAAGGGAAAGCTGAGTTCTTCTGATGAAGTTTGGGAACGACTGAAGGCAGCAGCATTGAGGGAAGTAAGTATTTATCAAAATTACATATTTAAGAAAAAGTTTGCAATGTTTACTACAGTGTATTTTTATTTGTATTGCAATAATGTGCATAGCAACATTAATATGTTGATATCCCACAGATGTTAGGAGAGGAGGATGCAGTGCCAGTGGAGGCTCAGGAAGTGGAAGTGGACGAGGATGAAGAGGATGAAGAGGAGGAGGTGGAAAATGTAAGTAAGACATGATTCTGTAATACCAATGATATATGTTCTAACAAAAGCAATAAGCCTGAATACATTTACATGGTAAATATTATATTTCAGCCTCATGTTGTCAAGAAACCCAGGGTCTCTGGGAGGAACTCTTCGCTGAAGAGGATAAAGAGTCATGGAGGAGCCTTATTCAACAGGAAACAACAGCGCCAACAATCCTCGAGAACATCAGGAATGAGCTGTCCGCACAGAGGGCTCCTTCCCATCCCTACATCAGAAGACCCTGTCCACTGGTGGTGGAGAAAGAAGGAAACTTTTCCTGTCCTCTCTCAGCTCTCCACCACCTACCTCTGTGTTCAAGCCTCCTCAACGCCTTCTGAAAGAGTGTTCTCCACAGCTGGCAACACTCTCAGTAAGGAGAGATCTCCGGAGAAAGTGAACATGCTTATCTTTTAAACAAAAACTGTTGAGTGCAGTATTTAGTTTTCATTCTGGGACATGTTTCCATGCATTAATGTTACAAAAAATGTTCATCCTCTGTTTGAGGGAAAACTCCAAAAAGCATGATAGGGAGAGCCAGGCCCCTTTAAGTTATTATATTTATTTTTGTCTGCTTCTGAGAAGCTAATGTAAGTTATACAGTTACTTCTGCAAGACAATATCAATAAAATAACTGTTTAATCTTCACATCTTGTATTCATGTCTATAATTTTGAGCACCAAATTATTGAAAAGTATCGATAAGAGTATCGAAAAATACCGATACCGATAAGCAATACCGGTATCGATAAAATCCTAACGATACCCATCCCTAATCATCAGGGATATCAGCAAGATCAGAGTATATTACATCTAATAAAGATCTATTTAGTTGTTTTTTAACTATTTGGAGCTTGAACGCACGATAACGTCGATCAATGGACCCTTCCCGAGTTAGCGGTTAGCTGTTAGCAGAGAGAGGAGGAGCATGACATTATTATTCGTGACTACAGATGAAATATAGCCTCTTAGCTAACTGGTACATTTACAGAAATGTTATTATTAATGTGCAAAGTCCCTCATCAAACAAACCAGAGCAAAAACAACAGGCGATGCTACGCTGTTAGCTTAGCAGAACTGTGCCGCCAACAGCCAACTTTAACTAGCTAACGTTAGTTTTGCTCTTGCCAATTTTAAACAGATCTGTTGATTTTCTCTTCTTTTACCGTAACCCAGTATAAAGAGCACATGTACTGGTGTTTATAGCTGCATGGAGGCGCCCACAGTCTACTTGCTCCGCCCATTAATGGCGAGCCGATAACATCCGCCACAACAGACTCCTCTCGAGGGTTGCGAGCGAGATGAAAGCCCTTATCTGTCGTCTGAAGACAGAGAGGGACCGAGGATGAAAGACTCTCCTGCATGATGGACACGAGATAAAACACGCTATCTCTGTTTCGGGAGGAGGATTCTCTCGCTCCGCCACCGACGGCTTTTTAGAAAGACGGGGATTTAAAAAAAACGCAGTCCAGCACCGAGAAGCGCCGACGTGAGCGCCGCCATGTGGGAAGAGAACGAGAAGTTCTCGGCTTTTCTGCGTCGGCCTGCAGCTGGAAAGTTGTAAAAGTCCGAATACTTCATGTCAAAGACACAGAAGTGTTGTTTTACAACAGGAAGTACAACACAAACACATCACATGGTTTTACCTGTCATGTTTGGAGGCCTTTACAACCAGAGTCCTCACCGCATTTAAAAATGGTATTAAATTAAATGGAGAGCAACACAGCCTCAAAGACAGGTTGGAAATATTTTTTAAACAAGAAATAAGCTCGTCCAATAATTTCCTTTCGCCTGGAATAAAATGATGAAATGAAAAAGACGTGCGTTTGCTTGACAACCATGAGCGCCAACAACTATTATTAATGAAGTTATATGTTCTACATCCTCCAGTCTTACATAAACAGAGTGACTATAAACTCTTTAGACAAATTACATTGAAGATAATTCTCCCTACACAAGATTTTGTTCTAATCTTCCTAGAAATTCACAATTCTGGTTGAGGCCCTCCATCGCCAGGCCCCAAAATGTTGCTTTTCAGTATGTAGAAAAAGCTTCATTGAACCCAAACTGACGGCAGCCATGTTTGTAGTTTCCGTTGTTTATGATAACTGTGGCTTGGGAGGCAGCCTGAAGGGACGGGCCTCTGCAGCGGTCTGGCTCCCTTCATTGGAGACGAGCTCTCAGGGCGCCGGTGGAAGGTTTCCAGTTATTCTTCCGCTCAGTCGCATGCAAATAGGAATTTAAATAAAAGTATTTGACATACAAACGTCAGCACCTTCTTGCACGGTTCATTCAGAACACCTGCAGAGTGTCGACCAGTTAGAGTGAAACACAGGGTTACTACACATTTTGACCGATGGACTTCCAGGACTTTTAACCAAATGTCCATGACCAAACTGAAATCTCGGTTTATACATGAAAAAGTGAGAACATTTAGTATTTAAACAATGTGAATTCCAAAGCATACGGTATACATTAAATGAAACAAATGACCAGCGAACTTTTCAGTTAAGGTGCGTTCACTTGCAACGTGAAAAAAAACACATTTGCGCCGCCAGTATGAGAGCGTATGCGGGCTAATATTTTGAGTGTCTTTCTTTCTAAAACATATTCATTATTTCCTGAACCTGAACCCCCTCTCAGAACCTAAACAGGCTCGGGGAGAGGATGAAGACCGTCGTGAGGTAGACGAGGAGTATTTGGGGAGTATAATGAGGGCGAGGACTCTGTATCATCACACGTCACATGACCTCACTTTGTTCAGACGAGCTCAACACAAACACAGGATAGGTTGAGGCGACACAACACCACTAACCAACAAGTTAGGTTGAGGCAACACAACACCAACATGTTAGGTTGAGGCGACACAACACCAACAAGTTAGGTTGAGGCGACACAACACCGGACCCGTCCACCTCCACTACCGCCCGCTGAGGGCTTTATCTGCCTTTAGCGTCGGTATTCCTACAAACTCTGGAGGAGACCTGAAACACAATATCTCGTATTTGAGAAAGCAATAAAAGACAAAACAGGTCGGCGAACATTCAAATACGGCGCGATAGCCTCAGACGCCTCCTCTGGGTCCGGAGGGAACATGAAAATGAGCGATAACACAGAGTTTGCATCCGAGAGAAAGAGACAGTGTGTGCGTTCAGGTTGTCCACACACACACACACACACACACACACACACACACACACACACACACACACACACACACACACACACACACACACACACACACACACACACACACACACACACACACACACACACACACACACACACACAGCATTCCCCCCCCCCCCCCCGGCGTTCCCCTGCAGGTTCAGGTGTCCCCCCCCCCTCACATGCGTGTTCTCAAAACACAGCATCGTGTGTTCTCCCCGTCTCTCTGGCGGAGGACAGGAGGTGGACTCCACAGCGAGGCGCCCGTTGCTATGACAACGTTTATACAGTCAAAGTTGATCCCTGGTGTCGGTGCTTAGTGTGAAGATGTCGGCCATATTGGATCGTTTACATTCCTCCTGATGCAAATTTAAAAGATTCAGGAATTACTTGTGTTTTGGTTTTTGTAGTTCATCGTCTTGTTGAGTGAAGCGGCTCCGAAGAAAACCAGAGTCATGTTACTGCTGCTAGTACTACTGCTAACAGTACTGCTAGTACTAGTACTCCTGCTACTGCTGCTGCTAGTACTATTACTGCTAATAGTACTTTTACTGCTAATAGTCCTGCTACTAGTACTACTATTCCTACTACAACTAGTACTTCTACTACTAGTACTGCTACTAGTACTACTATGAATGCAATACTAATGTTACTACTGCTACTAGTACGACTACTACAACTGCTACTACCACTACTAGTGCTACTTCTAATACTAATACTAGTACTGCTACCCCTACTAGTTCTGCTACTAGTACTACTACGAATGCAATACTACCGTTAGTACCACTGCTACTGCTGGAGACAGCATGCTTCTCGAGTTCACTGCTGATGTTAACACAACTTTAACATTTCTTATTATAAAGTTATTCTTCTGCTGCATTTAAGAAGTCCTCTTCAGAACCGGTGACGTGTTCCCGCTTCCCGTCAGCGCGCTGCTACTCCGGCACTCATCAGCCCAACGGGCCGTGAAACAGAATCCTACGACGAGTTTTCTTTCATTTGGACAAAGACTGCAAATTCCACTCTGACGCGCACACTTCTCGGGGGAGGGGGGGGGAGCTGTCTGACTCTGGTGATGTGGCGGGAAAAGTTGAGTCATGAACATGAAGAACGTCGGCAGAGAGTTTCACGGTCGATTGTAACGTGAGATATTCCAACGGAACAAAACTGCTTTAACAATTAAATAAAAGGGAAAAAAGGCTTTTATTTTGGCGAGTTCAGAGACGGACCGTCGCTTGTGAAGTTCTTCCGGGAACTTCCTGGAGATCAGAGACGGCCGGCGGGCCACACGTCAGGCGAGGCGAGCGGACGGACCGACGTGCGCTCAAACACCGGAACCGGTCGCTATGACAACAGTGGTTTTCTGTGGCAACAGTGGGAAACACTCAAGTCAACCGACTGAGTCACTTCCTGTCACGCTCAACGCTTCCTCTTTCTGTGTGTGTGTGTGTGTGTGTGTGTGTGTGTGTCCTCAACCACTTGTTCACCAATTGCAAATAATTAAAAAGATAGTGAGAATTATAAAAGTTTTTTCTGAAGTGCGCTGATTTTAAAAAGTTACGCTCTACGATGATATCGTCGTTATTTTATCGCCTCGCATTAGAAGTTGAATATCGTGAAACGAGAGCGTCGCCTCGCTCTTCTTCTGCGAAACAGACGACGCCACAACGGTCTGAACGTCCTGGTGACGCCGAGGGGAACGCTCGCCTCATTACGCCATGATTGGTCCACGAATTACACGCAATTATGTTAAGTATAACTGAACCGGGACGTTGTCACGCCAACAAGACGGGTTCCAACGAAAAGATAGAAAGATATATTTATATATTTATTGATATTTCTTGATTGCGAGTCCCGCTGAGCTCCAGCTCTTACCGCTTGGCTTCCTCCAGGTGACACAGGTACTCGTAGGCCATGTTCTGCTGCCGCTGCTCGTCCATCTCCTCCGCCGTGAGCCGCTCCACGCCATCCAGGACGGCTGGGACACGACAACAACAACAACAACAACACAAATGAATGACAGCAACACAAGAAAAGATGCAATGGCTGAATGTGCAGAATAACTGATGAGAGGAACCCGGCCTCCTTCACCAGAGAACCGTAAACACTAGAGGAACCCAGCCTCCTTCACTAGAGGAACCCGGCTTCCTTCACTAGAGGAACCCAGCCTCCTTCACTAGAGGAACCCGGCCTCCTTCACTAGAGGAACCCGGCCTCCTTCACCAGAGAACCGTAAACACTAGAGGAACCCGGCCTCCTTCACGAGAGAACCGTTAACGAGAGGAACCCGGCCTGCTTCGTTGTTGTCTCGTGCTCATTAACACGGATAAACTACAGAACAACAATGGGGGTCAGGAGGTCACTGGGTCGGTTCCCAGAGTCCAGCCTGCAGAGAAATGTCCCCCACTGGAGTTCATCCTCCGTCATCATGGAGGGGGCGTGTTTCGGGGCTCGGGGGCGTGTCTCGGGGGGTCCTGTCACATCAGAGGTGGGAGCTCTGGCCACATCAACAGGTAAATCCTGATTCCACCCGCTGGGAGCTGGACTGCCGTCCTCTGTGTTCACAACACTTAAACTACGGATTACTGTGCAACCAAAATAAAAGATGGAGGCCTGAACCTCACGTTTTCTCCTGGAACAACGTGCTGCTCCCAGCAGAGTTCAGAGGTCTTTAGATCCCCGGGTGGTGCTTGTTGAGTGTTCACAACTTCTGCACCTACAATATTCTCCACATTTCACCTTCATGCAACTTGTAGTTGTTTAAACTCGTTTAAGTCTCACGCGGCCTCCTCCTCCTCCTCTTCCTCCTCCTCGCGCTGCTTTACACGTTTAAACTAACGCGGAAGTCTCGGGGAGCCATGCTGTCAGGAGGCACCGCGAACACCGCAAGAAACCCTCAAGTTCCTGTGCACGCGCAGCGGAGCCCCGCTGGCCCGGTCCGCCGGTCCCGGGTCAGCGGGGCTGAAGCACCTCCAGGACACACACACACACACACACACACACACGGGGTAACTTACAGCCATATCTCGGCCGCAGCCTGTCCGCCTCGTCGCTCGTGGACATCCTCCTGTCGGCGCCTCAAGTCAAACTCACTTCAGCTTTCTAGGGGACAGTTTGTTTCTCGAACTTTCCGGAGACTTCAATACAAATATTTTTTTTAAAGCATGAAGAACGACGGAAACCCGGGAGGACCTTTCGGCCCTGTAGTTCCTCCTCTGCGCAGCTTGGACTGGAGACTACTTCTCTTCTTCTCTTCTTCTTTTCTTCTTCTTTTTCAAACCCCACTGATGTCACTGGGTGTGTTCTTCCGAATCCTGAAGTATGTGTTTCAGGAAGCGGAGCTCCGCGGCCTGCAGGGGGCGGCGGCCCGGGCCTGCAGCCGCGGCGCCCCCTGGCGGCCGGGGCGGCCGGGGCAGGCGTGGGGCGAAGGTGTGTGTGCGTGGGGGACACACACACACACACACACACCTATAAAATAACATTTATTATTAATTGTTAAGTCAAAGTTAATTCAAATGAATTTGGAAATAATTATCTATTTATAATCAGCTACTTCAATTTCTCTCTCTTTCTCTCTCTCCTCTCTCTCCTCTCTCTCTTTTTCTCTGTTTTTTTGTTTCACATTTTTATTTTATATTATTTTAAAAAATGAGAAGAAACTTAATTGAAACACTTTTTATTGTATTTATTAATTTCGTATGCTCTGTTTAATTTATTTAAATGCAATAAAAAAGAAAATATTCATGTATCATATTTTTGGTTTCTGTTTCATTGATTATTATTTTATATTATTTTCTGATAGAAGAATATATATTAACTTTTTAATTGTAATTATGTTTTTTATCATTTATTAATAATAAACACAAAGTTTCATTTCTCCACATCAGATCATCATCCACTGAGTTACATTAAATTATTCTTTATTTATTATTGCATATATTCTCTGTTTTTGTTTATCAGCTCAAAAAACAATAAGCTTTACTTAGGATTTATATATTTTAAGACATGCTAAAAAAACAGTAAATATACTTTAAGCAGAGTCAAAACAAACCTGACAGCATTCTGTTTTATGATATCAAGAGATATCCAACATTTCTCTTCTGCCTTTGACTCAAATACAACAACAACATTTTATTAATTTAATTAACTCACACATTTAATAATGTGATGCCTCATTTGCATATTAAATCACGTCATTACAGTCCGAAAAGTACTTTTACAGTCAGTAACTGAGAAGTGTCTACATTAACGTGTTTCCTTTGATAACACTGATTAACTCATTAACTCTGATAACACTTTATAAATAATGTCTCCATTGGATTAAATTACGTGTTTAATTAGTTTGTTTTGCCCTCTCGGGAGTTTGAGGAGTGAAGACCTCATTTAAGGTCACGTGACCACGTGTTCATCCATTCTGTCCGGAGAGGATAAAATCTGATTGGTCGTTGGGTTCATTCACCTTAACACCTCACGGGGGCGGGGCTTACCGAGTCCGTATAAGAGAGCGTGCAGGTCCGGTGTGTGGAGCGAGACTTCCCGGTGGTCCTGCTGCTACCTCCTCCTCCTGCTCCTCCTGCTCCTCCTCCTCCTGCTCCTCCTGCTCCTCCTCCTCCTGCTCCTCCTCCTCCTCCTCCTCCAGCACCATGGACAGCTCCGGGATGCTGCGTGCGCTGCTGCTCGCCGCCCTGCTGTGCGTCGCGTGTCGCGGACTGACGTCCCAGGAAGTCTCCGAGGAGGACTCCGGACCGGACCGAGCCGAGCCGGACCGGGACCTGGTGAGACCCGGGAGGGTTCAACTTTCTCAGAATTAACAAGCTTCTTCTTTCCGTGTGTATTTGTTCATGTGTCGATGTTTCAACGTTTCTATAATTTACATTTTATAAAGATAAAAATAAACAAGTGCATCTTTTTTTGTTTAGTTCAGCTTCAGAGGAAAATAACTTGCTGAAATTATTTGAAATAACTGTTTTTATTTGTATCTGTTTTATTGCGCAACCGTTTAAAAAGACATAACAGATATAAGTGTCAAACATAACTTATAGATCAGTTGATTTTTGATTATTATTATTATCAGATGTTCTGTATTACAGATGTTCTGAAACGTCATGTGCAACCGAGATATTATCTCATTAAGTATGTGCTAATTTATGAAAGATTATAAAAAAGAAATGTAAAATTTGGGGGAAGCCGGGTAAAAAAAAATGGTGTAAATTGTTGTTGACATATTAAGAGTGTGGTCTGACTCCTCCTCCTTGCCGTCTGACTCCTCCTTCTTGTGTTCTGACTCCTCCTTCTTGTGGCCTGACCCCTCCTCCATGTGTTTGACTCCTCCTTCTTGTGGCCTGACCCCTCCTCCATGTGTTTGACTCCTCCTTCTTGTGACCTGACTCCTCCTCCTTGTGGCCTGAATCCTCCTTCTTGGTTCCTGCAGGTCTCGGCTCTGGAGGTTCTGCTCAGGGAACACAGTCGGGTTCGCCCCGCCGAGAAGAGAGGAAGCATCGCTATGGTGACGCTCTACTCTCTGATCATGTGACACACCTGTACCTGAGAGAGTGATGTCATACACCTGTACCTGATAGAGTGATGTAATACACCTGTACCTGAGAGAGTGATGTAATACACCTGTACCTGAGAGAGTGATGTAATACACCTGTACCTGATAGAGTGATGTCATACACCGTTACCTGGTATAGTGATGTAATACACCTTTACCTGAGAGAGTGATGTAATACACCTTTACCTGATAGAGTGATGTAATACACCTTTACCTGAGAGAGTGATGTAATACACCTGTACCTGATAGAGTGATGTCATACACCTTTACCTGAGAGAGTGATGTAATACACCTTTACCTGATAGAGTGATGTAATACACCTTTACCTGATAGAGTGATGTCATACACCGTTACCTGGTATAGTGATGTAATACACCCCCTTTACCCCCTCCCCCCCCTCCAGTGTGGGACAGGTGACCGCTGTGCCGTGAAGTTCGGGCCTCGCATCAGGAAGCTGTGTGACTGCGGCCGAGCAGCCAACTGCAACTCCTACCTCCTCAAGTGCATCTGAAGCCTTCTTCTTCTTCTTCTTCTTCTTCTTCTTCTTCCTCTTCTCATCCCGTCGTCATGGCAGCCGTGGCCTGAGAATGAGACTACTATAGTTTCCTGTGCGCATGTTTAATGTTCAATAAATATCTCCGTGGACACGTCGTTGTGCTGCTTTATTTACACAGAGAAACCAGTTTTGATTGGCCCTTTGCTAAGCCCCGCCCCCTCTGCTTCATGGAGGTGTCAGAGCTGCGTTGCCATGGAGCCCACGCTGTCACCAACTGGACCCGCCCAATAAACATGATGAGGAGGATCAGGCACGTGCACAGACATTTTGGGGGGCAGGTGCTCAAACCCCAAAAAAGGGCACCCAATGCCAAAAAAAATATTCTGACAGAGTTGAAGCATTAGCAGCAATACACTGATGAAGCAATACATCCTCGACATGCATTTCCTCTGGCAGCATCAGACCACTAGCTTTCATTTTCTTTATGAATAAAGAGGAATTATTATATAGCAACAACAGTACAAGCGTTCTGATTGGCTAATGGCCACGTATTGCCCTCCTCCTGGTCTGATACGGATCCGTATTGCCCTCTTACGTCATTTTCAAAATGAGCGATATTGATAGACATCAACAGCCAAGAGCAGTGGTCCTCAAACTAAGGCCCGCGGGCCGGATACGGCCGCCTCCACATTTGGCCCGGCCCTCTGAACAATACCAGAGGCATTATGATTTTTTTTTCAGTCTGGCCACGCACATCCTAGACTAGCCCATGTTAAATAGAACGGAATAAGAATACTCTCTCTCTTTCTCTCTCTTTTCTCTCTCCTCTCTCTCTTCTCTCTCTCTCCTCTCTCTCTCCTCTCTCTCTCCTCTCTCTATTTTCTCTCTCTCTCTTCTCTCTCTCTCTCTCTCTCTCTCTCTCTTTCTCTCTCTCATCTCTCTCCCTCTCTCTCTCTTTTCTCTCTCTCTCTCCTCTCTTTCTCTCTTCTCTCTCTCCCTCTCTCTATTCTCTAAACATAACTAACACTCAGTAACCAGCTGGACGAGGCTTTGAAATCACGGATTTCGTGAGTTTTTGTTTGTTTATTTGTTTAGGAAACGTCGGACCAGTTGTGACGTCATGTTTTCAGCAGCGCTAATGTTGTGGTTGATTTATCAGAAACAACGTCAGGGGACAAACACCGTCATGACCTGTTTGTCTGGTGCTGTGCGTCAGAGGAGAAGGAGGTGCAGCCGCTTGGTGGCGCGAGGAGCACTGCGCGGAGGAGGAAGTGGAGGAGGAGGAGGAGGAGGAGGAGGAGGAGGAGGGAGGGGCGCGGCGGGGGAGGAGAGGGGGGGGGTCTCGTGAGCGCTGCGGAGCAGGTCGGGGCGAAATTCTCACACAAACTCAAATTAATGCCCCGTCGGATATTAAAACACATTTGGGGGGACTTGATGACAGAGAGAGTAACTTTTATTCTTAAATACTGATGAATGAAAAATGTGTCTCCAGCAAAAAGGGCACTTTTCTCATCCAGGGCAAAAGGGCGGAGCTTGAGCACCACGAGGGCTCTATCTGTGCACGTGCCTGAAGAGGATGAACCCAGGGGGAGAACCTAAAGGACAACAACGTTCACGGGGATAATTATTAAAGAGCAAAAGCTTAAGCCACGCCCCTAATTATGCTAATTCTAAGCCTCACTGTAATGTGAACAGGTCTTACAACCGGAGTGTTTACATAACTGTCTATTTAGAGTTTTTACATAACACAAATATGTACTGAGTTAAAACCTGATTCAACAAGTCAAAATATAAAAAGGCATATATTACACACACACACACAAACACACACACACACAAACACACACACACACACACACACACATATGCATTCACATGTTTCCAAAGGTTCTCCTGGTGCTCACATTCCCAAATATAGTGTAAAACCTTTAAGAACATTCACACAATATGTCGGGATCGTGACCTCGAGGCCCGTCATCGTGTTTCATGTGGAAGAGAAGCTCTCACAGGAACATTTAAAAGGTGCATGTAAACATGTCACATGTGCAGCAGCACACGCCTCCATGTTCTCACTTTCATTGCAACTTCAATCTTGTGAACGTGAGACAAACAAATACAAGACAACGAATACAAGTTGTGTCACTGTAGCAGAAGATGTGAAGCGTCACGAAGTCGGTAAAGTTAACGTAAACAAAGGGAAGGTAGCTAGCGTTAGCCACCGTTAGCTCCCGGTCATACCAGACCGAGAGACTCGATGAATGCTGCATTGTATTGATTATGGATTCAACTATTTTGCAACTAAAACGTTCTTTTATTTCAGTTCTTATCTCTGTGGATTCATCCATTCATCCAGTCTAGATGGGTGAAGCCACTCGGACTCCATTGTGTCCGGAGCTCCTGTGTGAGAGCAGCTCTGTTGCCCCGGTAACCAGATCCCAGTCTATGCTTCATGTGTTAAAGCTGCATTCTCTCTCCTGACCACCAGGGGGCTCCTCTGGTTGTATAGAAGCCTATGATTCATGTGTTACAGCTGCCTTCTCTCTCCTGATCACCAGGGGGCTCCTCTGGTTGTATAGAAGCCTATGATTCATGTGTTACAGCTGCCTTCTCTCTCCTGACCACCAGGGGGCGACTCCTCTGGTTGTATAGAAGTCTATGCTTCATGTGTTACAGCTGCATTCTCTCTCCTGACCACCAGGGGGCGACTCCTCTGGTTGTATAGAAGTCTATGATTCATGTGTTACAGCTGCCTTCTCTCTCCTGACCACCAGGGGGCTCCTCTGGTTGTATAGAAGCCTATGATTCATGTGTTACAGCTGCATTCTCTCTCCTGACTACCAGGCGGCGACTCCTCTGGTTGTATAGAAGTCTAGGCTTCATGTGTTACAGCTGCCTTCTCTCTCCTGACCACCAGGGGGCTCCTCTGGTTGTATAGAAGCCTATGATTCATGTGTTACAGCTGCCTTCTCTCTCCTGACCACCAGGGGGCTCCTCTGGTTGTATAGAAGTCTCTTCATGTGTTATAGGCAGTGTGATGTAAGACCAGACCCGTCTTGGTGGATATTGATCATCGGAGGTTTCCTCAGACGTCTTTATGCTCCTCAACAGATTCAGAGCCGTGGTCTACTGGAGACCCTGAAGGCCTCACTGGGACTAGCAGACTGACAGAGAGTCCTTTAGAGGATGAGCGGTTAACCTTTGAACCCGTGATGAGGCGGAGCGTCATCATTTATCTCAACACATCCAAAACACCGAGAGACGCAACATTGCTAAGTTCCTCCCCGGTGAACGGAGCTGATCAATACTATTGATCCTCTCTGATGGGTGTCGTGGAGGATGGAGCCTGTTGATCATCCTCTTTATGGTAAACACTGGAGGACCGAGCCAAAAACAAACACTTACATCACATTTTATTGATATAATATAATATCTATATAAATCTGACCTGTTATTGTTTCCCTTTGATCTCTTTTGGGCTTCTTGATGACGATGATGATGATGAAACATTAGGGAGAGATTTCAGAAGCAGACGATTAAATCAACGATTCTACAACCAAAAATAAACAAATATACAAATAAATAAAAAGTTGTGCGAGTGCTAACACACATAGGACAATTAGTTATTAACATACTGAACTCTATTATAAGAAAACACATTGAGCTTTATCGACGGAGGCTTGAAGCATTTATTAACGCTCAAAGAAACATTAAGGAAAAGAAGAAAGAAAAAAAAATATATAATTATAAAGTGTCACCTGTAATTCAAAACAGGCAGAGTAGTTTTTTCCAGCTCTTTTTTAAATTATAAGGAACAGAAGACATACACTGGACTGAGAAGAACCAGATTGGAGTAATTATTTTTGAGATAATTAAAGCAAAATCAAGCTGAATTTAAAAAAAATATTTATTGGAATCGGGATTCGTTTCTTTATGAAAGTACTAAAAAAGAACGGGGGTGACGTCATGGGGGGAATCCAAATAATGAACGAGTGATGGGAGTCCTGAGTCATCTTCTGTGTGTTATACTGTCAATAAAGCACGAAGCGGGTCAACAGACCTAATAACGCGCCGGGCGTGGAGGAGGAAACCAGGAGAGTCCACTCTGACTCTGGTGTGTTCCTCTGGCTCAGAGCCAGTAACTGGGTTTCCGGAACCAGAAACCCAGGAGATGGAAACGTCAATCAAATATCACTCGAGGCAAAGCTTCGTTTTTTAGAGCTCAACGAACACGTCCTCCTCTCTGAGTTTTATGGACCCGATGAACAAGAGTGAGGACGCAATCACCGGAGCTCGGCTGCAGAGCGTTTTATTGGGACGCCGATAACCTGCAGGAGGGAAACACAATCTGCGTTGGCCCCGAGTGGTCATGAAGAGTGGTGATGAAGAGCTTCCTGCAGACGGCTTTACTTCACACGGTTTCCAGGGGAAGAGTTAATACAGAATACTGAAGTGTTTTCTCCAGAGTGATGGGGGTGACTCGGCTACAAGTGTCATGCACCATATATTGGAAATGTCATCAGTTTTATTTAAATGAAAGATTGTGAATCTAATGTCAGTAGAAATGTCCTTCAGCTTATAACAGACAAGATATGAGCGTTCACCCAAGAGAATAACACGAGCACGAATAGAAACAAGAGAAAGTGCATTAATCTCTGATAATGCACCTTTAAGATAAGATTAGATTAGATAAGATTATATATTCCTTTATTAGTCCCACAGTGGGGACATTTCAGGATCCCAGCAGCACATTAGAGCTTTAATGAAAATAAAAGATCAAAATAAAACACAAAACACAATAATAATACTAAATATTAAATAGGGGTATAAATAATTAATAATAATTAATAAATAATAATAATAAATCATCATACAATAAATAATTAATACATTAATAAAATAAAATAAATAATAATAAATAATATTTAAAGGGGTATACATATTAGGTGTATTACCCTGTTTATACCATGGGCATGTGTCAAATAGTTTAAAAAAAAGACCATTCATGTGTATTTTTATTTTCATGCATTTTGTAAACTAAATATGAAAGTTTACCTCGTAACCTGAGACGTTATGGACAAATGGTTTTAATTAACTACTGAACTGTACTTTGTGAACCTTTGTCTGTGATAAGTGCAAAATAAATAAACTTTACTTACTTAATTACTCAAGTACTTACTTATTAACTCACTCACTCACTTGTTTACTTACTTATTTAATTACTTAATTACTTACTTACTTACGTATTTACTTCCTTACTTAGGAGGTCATTTTTTATGTCGGCACATTCTTTGCATGAACTTTTTAGAAAAACGTGGAGCCAATGGGTGAAGTGGTTGTCATGACGTTGGTCCACCAGCAGATGGCGCCGTTTCTTCACCGATACCCACTGAAACCTGTGCTTCTGGCTCTGGTCCCCTGGTTTTATTCCTCCGATCATCTCCTGAGAGGTTGAGGACCCCCTGGTGGTCAGGTGAGGAACAACACGTCATCAGGTGGTCGTAAAGATGGAATCGCTGCTTTGAGTCCTGAAAGTCCGTAAAGTCCTAATCTGGGATTTTATATTCTCGTGTGTCGGCAGAAGAAAATCTAAATAGTTATGTTTTTAGATGTCTTCTCTCGCCTTCTTACACAGGAGGAAGTTCTTTTTTAAAATTGAAAACCAACGCGGGCTCCATATTGTTCAAGTTTTATTATTTCTCATGATTTCAAACACTTGAAATTAAAGAAAGATAATCTCAACCTTCAGACACCTTCTCATCTTTTAGATCGGAAGACAAAAATCTCTCGTCTCTCTCATTCTTTTCAACGTGGATGAAGGTCACGTGGCGCGTTCGAACGCTCCGGAAACCGCCGCTAACATGTGCAGCGCTGAGCGCCGGGCCTCGGACTGGTGGAGCGCCGCGTGGCAGAGGTGAGTTCGTAGTGATGACTCATAGCAAAGATTAAAACATGTTTTTTTAAAGTGAAGCTTCTCTTGAATGTCACCGCTGCCGTGTGAGAAGAACACAAATGACAACGTTGCTTCCGAGTTCGTTGTCACCGGCGTTGACATTTTATAAAGCGTTCAATAATAATGACGAATAACAAAAAAAGTCCATTTCATTTCCATTCCGCCGCTAAGTGATGATAAGTGCTGCAGGAGCCTCGCTCCCTCCTTCCTGTTCCCGGAGGAACCACCCAACGTGACGGATGTTTCACCAGGTGATTGGAGGCGTGACCCTGGTGACCTCCAGCAGGGTTAGCACCTCGGGGACGAATGAGGGTCGTTACCACGACTCCAATAACGGCCGCTCGCCACCATCCATTATTCAGGGGGCGTGATTAGTGAGGGACGCTCGATGGAGAGCGCCACTTCAGTTTCTATCTGCACAATTTAAGGTGGAAATTTAAAAAAAACTTGTTTAACGGTCGATGATGTCCCCTGAACGCATCACGAGGAAAGTGTGAAGAGCGTTTCCTGTCTTCTCTCCACCTTCATCCCATGATTGATGTTTTTAAGCTACATTCTCTCTCCTGACCACCAGGGGGTGACTCCTCTGGTTGTATAGAAGCCTATGATTCATGTGTTAAAGCTGCATTCTCTCTCCTGACCACCAGGGGGCTCCTCTGGTTGTATAGAAACCTATGCTTCATGTGTTAATGCTTCATTCTCTCTACTGACCACCAGGGGGCGACTCCTCTGGTTTTATAGAAGTCTATGCCTCATGTGTTAAAGCTGCATTCTCTCTCCTGACCACCAGGGGGCTTTTCTGGTTGTATAGAAGTCTATATAGTGACTCTACTTCTCTTGATGTATCCCCTCAGTAAACATTGTAAACATGAGTTTATGTCTCAGTCTCTAGTCTTAAGGACGCTTTAGGGGCGGGGCTACCAGGTGACTGACAGGGCTCTACCAGAGACGTATACAGCGTCTTTATGTCCTCATGTGGTCTCTTCCTGTTCAGCGGTTACAAAGAAGCCAAGACGGCAATGGCGAAATCCACGAATTTAAGGCTTCGAAACGTGGCGACATCACGACGACGATGTCCACTTCTTATTATTCACAAAGTCTGATGACTCAGCATTAAATACGTTATCCTCCTTCACCAGAGCAACATCGTCTCTGCGTGTTTCTTCGTCGGTGTCGGTCTCGGAGCTGCAGCCCGGTGTCCAGCCGGTTGGTGTCTTCCATGTGACCTCCCTTGTCACTTCCAGTTGGCTTTGAAAAGCCTGGAATGGTTCAGGAGTTATTGATTTTTTTTTCTCCCCATCATGAGTGTCAAGCGATGACTTGGTACGTTCCTCCTGGCAGTAACAGGAACGTCTGATTGCAATTGATCTGAGGCCCATTGGAGGACCAGGATCTAATCATTCTGTTTGGGAGGGAACCAGAAACTAACCGGTCATTTCTGCAGGTCCACACTGATCCTGGGTCAGCTCCAGGTCATAAAGACCCCCTGAATTTATTAACAGGATGACATTTGGGACTTTAACTGAATTTAATTAATTAAAGACACTGACTGTTATCAAATATTCATTTTTTTTGCACTTATTTTAACAAAGACAAAATGCCTACAAATCTGAAGGCTAAAATAAATATTATTTCACAAATATTTCCGTTGTATAGAAGAAGACTTGAAACTAGAGATTGAGACATAAACTGATGTTTACAATGTTTACTGAGGGAATACATCAAGAGAGAAGTAGAGTCATTATATAGACTTCTATACAACCAGAGGAGTCGCCCCCTGGTGGTCAGTAGAGAGAATGCAACTTTAACACATGAATCATAGACTTCTATACAATTCAATTTTCAATTCAGTTTATTTGTATAGCCCAATTTCACAAATTACAAATTTGTCTCGGAGTGCTTTACAATCTGTACACATAGACATCCCTGCCCCAAAACCTCACATCGGACCAGGAAAAACTCCCAAATAACCCTTCAGGGGGAAAAAAAGGGAAGAAACCTGGAGGAGAGCAACAGAGGAGGATCCCTCTCCAGGATGGACAGATGCAATAGATGTAATGTGTACAGAAGGACAGATTTAGAGTTAAAATACATTCAATGAATATGACAGAGTGTATGAATAGTTCATAGTAGGCATATTCCACGATGGAGACCTCCACGATCCATCAGGCAGATGGCGGTGGGGAGGAGGAGGGCGGAGTCTCAACAGTGGGCGGAGTCTCAACAGGACAGTGGCGTAGTCATGAGCAGGAATTCCACGACCCAGACGATCCATCAGGCAGATAGGATCTATGCCGTCTCATAGGGTCCGATGACCCCATGAGACGTGAAGTCAAAAGGACTCCGGGGAGAAAGCAGAGTTAGTAAGGTGTGATTGAGAGATGAAAATTCATCCTTAAGGAGAGAAAAAAGAGGAGATAGGTACTCAGTGCATCCTAAACGTCCCCCGGCAGCTATAAGCCTATAGCAGCATATCAAGGGGCTGGACCAGGTGAACCTGATTCAGCCCTAACTATAAGCTCTGTCAAAGAGGAAGGTCTTAAGTCTACTCTTAAACGAGGTGACTGTGTCTGCCTCCCGGACTGAAATTGGAAGCTGGTTCCATAAAAGAGGAGCTTGATAACTAAAGGCTCTGGCTCCCATTCTACTTTTTAAGACTCTAGGAACTACAAGTAGTCCCGCATTTAGTGAGCGTAGCTCTCTAGTGGGGCAATATGGTACGACAAGCTCCTTAAGATATGATGGAGCATCACCAATCAAGGCTTTGTAGGTTAAGAGAAGAATTTTAAAAGTGATTCTTGATTTTACTGGGAGCCAGTGCAGAGCAGCTAGTGCAGGAGTGATGTGATCTCTTTTCTTAGTTTTAGTGAGAACACGAGCTGCAGCATTCTGGATCAACTGGAGGGACCTAAGAGATTTATTAGAGCAGCCTGCTAATAAGGAGTTGCAGTAATCCAGTCTCGAAGTAACGAATGCGTGAACCAATTTTTCTGCATCTTTTTGAGACAAGATGTGCCTGATTTTTGAAATATTACGTAGATGAAAGAGGAGTCGCGCCTGGTGGTCAGTGGAGAGAATGCATTTTTAACACATGAAGCGTAGACTTCTATACAACCAGAGTAGTCGCCCCCATGTGGTCAGAAGAGAGAATGTTTCAAGACACTTCCTCATTGGCTGCACTCAGCAGAATCAGAGGTTTGCTGCCAAATAGTCCTCACTCTGAAAGTTGGTCCACACAATGATAGCTGTACAAGCACACACACACACACACACACACACACACACACACACACACACACACACACACACACACACACATGCGGAGAAGCAGCAACATTGAGTGAACTTCTTAACAATACAGCACAAACTGTGACCCGACTGTTTCTTTATACCGGTTTGCATTATTTAAGGCCAACTGGAGGCAGACAGGAGCAGAACCCACAACCCTGAATGACATCACAGTGACGCACACCGCCGCCTCTGGAGGAGGCCGCGCTGACAGGGGCAACTTGTCCAAGTGAGTGTTATCTACCGATCCAGTGAACTCAGTGTTCAAAAAGGATGAAGCGGAGCGAGGAACTTTCCCTCCATGTTCAGTTTATTATCCAGAAAGGCGTATTTCTCTCTTCTTTGACATTATGGGCTTTCATTGTAAGTTCTCTCAATTCATAAAAGTGAGGAGAAGATCAAAGCATGCTCCTCATCATCTTCAACATGCTGGAAATGTTTAAAAAACAGACGTCCTGAAAACAACTCCTGTCTTCGGCCTTCAAGGGGCTTTAGCATCATGCTAATGGGCTTTAACATCATGCTAGAGGGGCTTTAGCATTATGCTAAGGTGCTTTAGCATCATGCTAATGGGCTTTAACATCATGCTAGAGGGGCTTTAGCATCATGCTAATGGGCTTTAACATCATGCTAGAGGGGCTTTAGCATCATGCTAAGGGGCTTTAACATCATGCTAGAGGGGCTTTAACATAATGCTAAGGGCCTTTAGATCATGCTAAGTGGCTTTAGCATCACGCTAAGGGACTTTAGCACAATACCCCTCCCCCTCCTTGATGCAGATTGTGTCAAATCAACCATGAGCTCCATAAAGAGCAACACGCGTATGTATCTGACGGAGGCCGTGATGGGTTGGTGGTGGCAGGAGGCAGCTGCTGCTTCAGCGCGTTCATTGAGCTTCGGGCATTTCTACAAACTTGGTGGAGAGTTATGTAACTAATATAAATGTTTTAAATGAAGATATGAATGTGGGGCGACCTGCATGCGTGTGGACGTCAGGTCTATTGGGTCAAGGCCGTCGATACAGAAGAATCCCGTCGGATAGTCACGAGACTGGTGGGAACCGAGGAGTTAAACACCTGACTCGTTTTCATCCAGCTCTCAGGCCGCAGGCGTGTTTGTATTCTTTCTTTTCATGAATGGGATTAATTTGGGTTTTTATTTGCTTTGCGTGTTGATGTTTTTATGCTTTGAATGGTCTTTTTTGCTGCTGATAAATGCTCTTGTTTAGAAGACAAGATGACCTTTGAGGCGACCTTTGTGAAGGGTTTACAAGTCGCAGATTATGGCTGCGCTAATATATAATATTGTTGTTTTACCACAGGCGCTCCGTAAGCGTCATTCCTTCTGGGTTTTCTGGATGCTGTTGAAATTTTTACATTTCAGTGTTGGCTTGCTCAGAAGGAATGTCGTTATCTTTCGTTGATTCACGAAATGAAGGGAAATGAATTGAAGTGAATAGAATTGAATGGAAGTGAATGGAAGTGGATGGAAGTGAATGGAAGTGAATGGAAATGAATGGAAGTGAATGGAAGTGGATGGAAGTGAATGGAAGTGGATGGAAGTGGATGGAAGTGAATGGAAATGAATGGAAGTGAATGGAAGTGGATGGAACTGAATGGAACTGAATGGAAGTGAATGGAAGTGGATGGAAGTGAATGGAAGTGAATGGAAATGAATGGAAGTGAATGGAAGTGAATGGAAGTGAATGGACGTGGATGGAAGTGAATGGAAGTGGATGGAAGTGAATGGAAATGAATGGAAGTGAATGGAAGTGGATGGAACTGAATGGAAATGAATGGAAGTGGATGGAAGTGAATGGAAATGAATGGAAGTGAATGGAAGTGGATGGAACTCAATGGAAATGAATGGAAATGAATGGAAGTGGATGGAAGTGAATGGAAATGAATGGAAGTGAATGGAAGTGGATGGAAGTGAATGGAAGTGGATGGAAGTGAATGGAAATGAATGGAAGTGAATGGAAATGAATGGAAGTGAATGGAAGTGAATGGATGCACATTGTAATACATTTGTTGTGAAGTCACGAGTCATTGGGGTCAAAGTGTTCATTTAATCAAAATGTTGTTCCTGACACCTCGGCATACGGACTATGAACCATCTGCAGTCGTTCATCGTTAGTTCTTAATCAAGCGCCTGATACGTCCAACAACAACAACAACAACAACAACATCAACAACAGAGCCTAACTTGGTGAGCGAGGCCTCAGAAGGACGGCGTTCAGGAGACGATCCCACGAGGCCGATGATTCACCGGGTCGTTAAACCAGATGTGACACACGAAGCCTTTAAGACACGGCTTCATATCCCACGCTGATGCCACTCATTAATCCTGAGGGTGTGTGTCTCTGTGTGTGTGTCTCTGTGTGTGTGTCTGTGTGTGTGTCTCTGTGTGTGTGTCTCTCTGTGTGTGTGTCTCTGTGTTTGTGTGTCTGTGTGTGTGTGTGTGTGTGTGTGTGTGAGGTATCTACAGGCTCTGATGTAATCCTCCTATATGTCACCTTATCTTTCCTCCTCTTGCTAACAAGACTCAGCAGCATCTTAATGTTGTTGGTTTAATTAGACTCTGCAGATAGACCCCCCCCCCCGACCCCCCCCCCCCCCTCCTCCACCAGCCTGCCCTCTTTTCTTTACTTCTCTCTCTCTCTCCTCTTCTTTTGACAGAAAACATTCAATTTACCAAAAACTATCATCTGCTTCCGGGAAAACAGAACAACGAAAGAAGACCGAGGAGTAAGAATGATTCATGGTGTACTGATGAGGAGGATGGATGAAGGAGAGGATGGATGGATGGTGGAGAGGATGGATGGATGAATGGAGAGGATGGATGGATGGAGGAGAGGATGGATGAAGGAGAGGATGGATGGATGGTGGAGAGGAGGATGGATGAAGGAGAGGATGGATGGATGGTGGAGAGGATGGATGGATGAATGGAGAGGATGGATGGATGGAGGAGAGGATGGCTGGATGAATGGAGAGGATGGATGGATGGAGGAGAGGATGGATGAAGGAGAGGATGGATGGATGGTGGAGAGGATGGATGGATGAATGGAGAGGATGGATGGATGGAGGAGAGGATGGATGAAGGAGAGGATGGATGGATGGTGGAGAGGATGGATGGATGAATGGAGAGGATGGATGGATGGAGGAGAGGATGGATGGATGGAGGAGAGGATGGATGGATGGAGGAGAGGATGGATGGATGAAGGAGAGGATGGATGGATGAATGGAGAGAAGTAAAGATGGATGGATGAAGGAGAGGATGGATGGATGAATGGAGAGGATGGATGGATGAATGGAGAGAAGTAAAGATGGATGGATGAAGGAGAGGATGGATGGATGAATGGAGAGAAGTAACATGACACCAGCTGCTCCACACGTATGTTCCGTGTCTCCATGGTAACGGTGTGGACCCAGAACAACAGGAACAGCTCTGAGCTGTAATAGATCTGGAAGGTTCTACCACCTGAGGTCAGATTCAGATGTGAAGGTGAGGTCCTCTGATGGCCACCGTGGCTCCGCCCCCTCTGGCTCGATGTCACGCTCTCTCTCCGTTCTCCTTCCTTCGGCTGTTTGCGGTCAACACTGAATTCTCATCATCACCGAAAGCGGCAGGTCGGCCGCAGCTGCTGCCGGGAGATGATGGATCTGGTTAGAGCCGACGGTACGTCAGGAGCCAGGGGTCAGAGGTCAGCGGTCAGGGGTCACGACCTCAGCGCCGGTCGGCATGTCGGACGACAGCGGCATCGGAAATGAGCGTTTCCTCCAAGGCGCCGGGCGGATCGTTCCCGTGAGCGAGAGGCGAGAGGCGAGTTCTGTCTGCTGAATGAAAAATACACGATAAGCATGAGATTAGATTTCTGCATCTGTCAAAAATATTTGTATTTTATTTTTTTCAATGAACTCTTTAAAGGGTACCAGTAGTCAAAAACAACAACGTGCTACATCCATTAGGCGCATCAAATAAATCATATTTTCCCTGCCGCTATTGTCAACAAGTCACGCATAGCCCCAGGCTTTACATTTCTTTGTCAACATTCCGAGTCCGTGAACGCTTCAGGGCGCAGACATCTTGCCAGTTATTTACTCATGTCAAAGGTCACTATGACGTAGAGTCGTTGAAAGGAATTCAGCCAATCCGGAGCCACTTCTACACGCGTTGCTTCTTGGGATAGATCGGTGGCCTCAAGAATTACACAATCTATATCAGGGGTGCTCAATACGTCGATCGCGGCGACCTGCCAGTCGATCGCGGCGTAGTATTGGTAGATCGCATGACATTAAAAAAAATTGGCCGCCCCTGTCACTTTCTATAGCGCCACATTACAGCAGCAGCATGTCATTTCTGTCTCTACGTGTTGCGTTGACAGTCCTCTGCCCGCCGTCTCGTGCGCGCGGAGCTCCGACACCGGTTTGCGCGCATCGGGACGGACGGAGCAAAGAAAAGTCACTAGCACACCGAAACATGTCGGCCGAACATTGCATCAATGAAAGACATCTCCAGCGCTGGCTTATGCGCGATGTAGCTATCAAGCTCACGCTTTTGTGTGAAGCAGATGAGGTCTAATGACACTATATCATCGGACATAAGTTCGTGCTCTTTACAACAAATGCACTCTATGTCTGTTTTTTGTGGCACACATTTCCCACAACTGCACCAAACGTCCGCCGACTTGCGTGCACGGTCCGCACGGTGAAGCATCTGGACCGCGGTCCTTCGGCATCAACTTCATCAGAATCATCGCTATCGCTGTCACAATTCACTAAATGGGGATAGTCTGCTTTTAAAGGTTCAAACAAGTATCCAGTTGCTGAATCAGACAATCTTTCATCGTCCATATTTCGCCCGTTTTCTATATTATTATCAAGTTCTCAGCATTTGTTTGCGAGCGCTCGACGTTGTTTACATTGGTTTCTGAACACATCCGCTGTGGCTGGCTGTCGATCTATCAACGATGTGACGTCACACCACCGGCGCCATATTCAAGCACCAGTGCAATGAAGCTTGTCGGAGTTGAGGACTTTGAACAGCCTAAACTACGTATTGTTATTGAATACTGGACCGTCAGTGCATGAATAACCTTTAGAAACACATTATCTTTTGATCTGGCTACACATTCGAGATCACAACAGGTACCCTTTAACAACATAATTTACTAAAAGCGTCGGTAAGGTTATTTGTTTCCTTTTTTTTTACACAATGGACCAAAGTGCTGTTTTCTCAGCGAAATAATAATGAAAATAATAAATATTAAATTAAATCAAATTAAATTAAAATAGAATGAATTAAAATAAATGAAAATCATAAAACAACAAAAAAGAGAAATCTGGTTTGAACGGATTCTTGTTTACAAGATATTTAGTCGCTGCCGATCAGTGAACCATAGAGTACGGCTTTGGATGGGTGAGAAGAACTTCACTAACGAGTCCTCCACTAACGAGTCCTCCACTAACAAGTCCTCCACTAACGAGTCCTCCACTAACGAGTCCTCCACTAACAAGTCCTCCACTAACAAGTCCTCCACTAACGACTTCTTCACTAACGAGTCCTCCACTAACGAGTCCTCCACTAACGACTTCTTCACTAACGAGTCCTCCACTAACGAGTCCTCCACTAACGAGTCCTCCACTAACGACTTCTTCACTAACGAGTCCTCCACTAACGAGTCCTCCACTAACGAGTCCTCCACTAACAAGTCCTCCACTAACGACTTCTTCACTAACGAGTCCTCCATTAACGAGTCCTCCACTAACGAGTCCTCCACTAACGATATCAAACTTGCAAAGTTTATTTTCCATCCTCGTCCTCCTTCATATTAATTCAGAGCTTCTTTGGGTTTTTGCCTGTTACGTTACACGGAAACATGAGAACATTTAATTTGTTACTTTTCTCCTCCTGCCGGGTCTCAAACTCTTTTTCTTATTCTTCTGCCGTCAAATAGAAACTCTACGAACGGCCTGTGGGCCTGAATGTGATTATCATTTTAATTCTTTGAAGTTTACAATTTTCTTTCCTTTTCTTATTCATGTCTAAATAAAAATGAGGAGAGAAACTCTTTTTCCTCTACGTTTCTTTATGAATGGTAATGAAAATATTTTGTAATTTAAAATGTGTGTGTGTGTGTGTGTGTGGTTGTTTCTGAAAACTATCCTTATTTGATTGGAAGTGGAACATTTTTGGACTCCGCTTCCTTTGGGGCAACCGCTCCGAATTGTTTCCTAAAAATAGAAATAAATGGTCCACTAGCGGCAAAGAACTGTCAAACCAGCGAGGACCCGATCTATTAATAATGAGTTCTCCTGTGATTAAAGCTGCACGTATCAATTATTATGTTTTAACAATTAGGGGAAAAGACTCACGGACGTCATCGTGCAGCCCTGACTATCAAACTATACAATGTTTCTGCACTAATAGAAGTCTATGCTTCATATGTTAAAGCTGCATTCTCTCATTTGACCACCAGGGGGCGACTCCTCTGGTTGTATAGAAGTCTATGCTTCATGTGTTAAAGCTGCATTCTCTCTCCTGACCACCAGGGGGCGACTCCTCTGGTTGTATAGAAGTCTATGTGTCATGTGTTAAAGCTGCATTCTCTCTCCTGACCACCAGGGGGCGACTCCTCTGGTTGTATAGAAGTCTATGTGTCATGTGTTAAAGCTGCATTCTCTCTCCTGACCACCAGGGGGCGACTCCTCTGGTTGTATAGAAGTATATGCTTCATGTGTTAAAGCTGCATTCTCTCTCCTGACCACCAGGGGGCGACTTGTAACAAAGACTGATGAAGTCGTGTCGTCTGGTTGTCGAGGATGAAATGTTGAATCGGCGTCTCGGCAGAGAGAAGTGTGAGTCATGTTCCGTCAGCCGATGGACCCCAAACTGGGAGGTCAACGCCGTGACCCGGGAGGTCAAGACAGGTTCAAGGGCGTACGTGTGTTTTGGTGTACACGAGTTTCTCGTTTCCAACTCGTCCTGCGTCCATTGAACGCGTCACTCATCCCTTTAATGTGGAGCTTTATTCTGAGGCGTATAAGAACAATTAGACATTGTTTTATTGTTTTATTGTCGGGCATAATGCTTTAGTGAAACATCGATGTACAATAAGGACATTTTGACATGGTTCTTCTTTTTAAATGTGAGTTTATTACTGATGATGTGGCTCACAAACATTTCCCTTTCAATAATAACTTGATTCCAGCTGTTAATAACAAGCTGTGGAGCCTCACAGCTGCTCCGGGCCCCTGAATGCAGAATGAGCTCCTCATCATCTCAGCTGAATGAAAAGGACCGACTGAGTCACTGCTTTAAATGCCCCTGTGACGTCATAATGGAAGAGTATCAGAGTGATGCGCGTGGGATATGAACACAGCAGGTGGATCATTAAGCCTCTGGTTCAAATTATAATCACATATAATCTTGTATTTGTTTCCGGTGTTTTAAACACATCCACGTATCCATATGTTGTTGTTGTTGTTTATTTTTTAAGCATATTTTGCCCAGCAACTTTTACGCGATGACTCACCGGAGACTTCTGATGCGCATGAGCAGAAATAAAAGAAGAAGAAAAAATAAAAGAAGAAGGTGGAGCGAGCAGATGGCGGGAGTCACATAGAAAAGGTGTGGAGGAGGAGGAGGAGGAGGAGGAGTGGGGGTGGGGGGGGGGGGACTATTTGAGAGGAGAGTGAGAGGAAGGGGGGTCCACATCCACCGCGCATCGGGACCATGAAGACCACCTCCAGGACGCGCGGCGCGGCGCTGCTCGGCGCGCTGCTACTGCTCTGCGGAGCCGCCGGAGAGCCGCTGGAGCCCGGGTCCGAGGAGGAGCTGAGCCCGCGCGCGCTGCGGGACTTCTACCCCAAAGGGCCCAACCTCACGAGCGAGAAGCAGCTGGTAAAGACAAACAAACAACAACAACAACTTCAATGTTGTTTTTGTTGTTGTTGTTTTGCAGGTTCATTTGAATCTCTGCATTTTTAGTCAATTTTGACTTTTTCTGTGCAGATGAGTTGTGTTTTATTACAAAACAAAATATGCAACTGTTATAATTATTAAATGCAAAAAGTATATATTTAATTTGTCAAATACTTTTACATATTTTTTTCATAAGCTATTTGTGGGTATACATACATATATATATATATTTAAAGGCACATTTATTGATATTTTTTATTTGTTATATAATCACATGCAACATAAAAGAATATCAATAAATGTGCCTTTGAAAAATAAGTAAATATATAAAGCAGTTATTTTATTTGTCAAATACTTTTATTGATATTTTTTTATTTCGCATGTGAGTATATAACATTGCAAAAAGTATTTATTTTATCTGTGAAATACTTTTTCAATTTTTTAAATAATCAGTTATATATTTTGTGGGTAAAATATATATTGATATTTTTAAAGGCACATTTATTGATATTTATTATATTGCATGTTATTATATAATATTGCAAAGGTATTTATTGTATCTGTCAGATTCTTTTTACATTTTTTTAATAATCCAATACATATTTTAAAAAGTTACAAATATATATTTTTAAAGGCACATTTATTTAGATTTTTTATATTGCATGTTATTATATAATATTGCAAAAAGTATTTATTTTATCTGTCAAATACTTTAAAATGTTTTAATAATCAGATACATCTTTTAAAAAAAATTCTAAATATTATTTTTTAAAGGCACATTTATTTATCTATTTATTTGTATTTATTGCTTTATTGTTATTTGTGTGTCGGTCAGCTCGGAGCTCTCCAAGAAGTTCTCGAGAAGCTTCAAGCCAAACGACTTCCTTCGTGGGAGAAGAAATTTGGCCAAGTTCCAACGGTAAGCTGCACTGTTCATGTCGCAGCAGCATGTGTGTGTGTGTACAGATAACTGAATGACCCCCCCCCCCCCCAGTGTGCCGTCGGGGAGCAGTGCGCGGTGAGGAAAGGCGCGCGCATCGGGAAGATGTGCGACTGCCCCCGCGGAGCCTTCTGCAACTTCTTCCTGCTGAAGTGCTTATGAGCCTCGCGGGATCCGAACCTGCAGCATCGAGATGGAGAGAAGAAGAAAGAGAAGAAAGAGATGGAAGATAAACTCTATTCCTTTGTAATTACGGTCATATTTTGTATGATACAGCTGAGGAGCAGGTTTCTGTGGTCTGTGATGATATTGATTGATTGATTGTGACGCAGGAGAAAACTTTAAGACCCTTAAGTATAATATCCAAAACCACTTGTTGTGACGATGAATTACCCACAATTCACAGGAAACTGTCAGAGGACCACCTGCTGTTCGACATCATGAACATTCTCGTGATTCTTCCTCCACAACTTTGTCTGTTGATCTATTTTGTGAGCTGAATGTTTGTGTATGAAATCATAATAATAATCACAATAATAATAATATAATAAACATCATATTGTTTCGTAAGGCAGGGACTGAGTGAGGTTCCTTTCATGTCAAAAAGCTTCTTTCAATTAGCAGAACTTTTTTATTTGAAAGAAGTGTTTGAGGAGTGATGGTTGTGACGTCACATAACCTCCAGGGGGGGGGGGGGGCGTCTCACACTGAGCCGCGCCTTCATTCCCCGAAACTAAAGAACGCGTCTATATTTAGGACTTTGGTTTTTTCAATAATGAATTCAAGGAAACATTATACACTCAAATATGTATAAACATTTAAAATGAATTAGATTAAAGGACAATTATAAAAACAGGAGAATAAATGTACGTAAACAAAGCCTTCAGGTGTGTTTGGTGTTCATCCCAACAGGTTTTACTTCATACTTTATGTAAACTACGTCATGTGAGATGGAAATGAAAACAAATTCAAACATTCAAACAATAAGAAAACATGTGGAACAAAAAAATAATTATCTTCACACAAAAGTGTAAATATGTGTAAGTTTATTATTAATTTATATCTTGAACCCGTTCACTATAAGGACTCGTTACGACTAAAGGAGCTGAATCCTTGATCTGGAACGTGAATAAAAGAGTTTAATAAACTCAACATTTGACGGTTTATTCACAAATAATACGTTTCTGCATCCTGGAGGTTTTTCCTTTGTATTCCAGCTCACTGGTCGCCTCCTCGTCTCCTCCTTGTCTCCTCCTTCTTGTCTCCTCCTCTTGCCGCCGGTCAGCGGCCATCATTCATCAATAATGCAGCGGAGACATGTGAGTGTGTGTGGTGTCTGTGTGTGAGTGTGTGTGAGCGTGTCTGTAGGGGTTTGTGTGTGTGTGTGTGTCAACAACACGTGTCGTGTGTTGTTGGTCGATCTCGTCACAGTGTCTGCTTGAAAAAGCTTTATTCAATAACAGTCATTGACAAAGTGAGACAGAGACATCATCTGCTAAAGGGGGGTAGAGATAAGGGGGGGGGGATGAGGGGGGGCACTTCAGTGGTTCTTTAAGTGTGGAGAAGTACGTCCTTTATTTGTGTGATCCCTAAATCCTGGAGGAGGAGGAGGAGCTCCTCTGGAGGAGGAGGAGGAGCTCCTCTGTACTGCGTGTCCACTGGTCAGAACCCATCAGCTGGTGAAGTGGAATGAAGCCCGGTGGACCGCGGTGATGAGGCCGTGGGGAACCCCGCCCACCACGACCACCACTCTGGTTACTGTGTGTGTGAGTCTGAGTGTGTGTGTGTGTGTGTGAATGTCTCGGAGGGTTTTATGATTGTGTATTTATTCTCTCAACCAGCGCCAACGAGGCGACGCTCGCCGTGACGTCAGGGAAACGTTTCGTCTGCAGAACAAAATAAAATGCGACTCGGTTAAATTATCGTGTTTATTTAAAAATAGATTTAGAAACAGAATCACTGGTGTAAACGGACAGGAACACACGGGACAGAGCGGAGAAGGCCTCCACCCTCAGGCCTCCACCCTCCACCCTCAGGCCTCCACCCTCAGGCCTCCACCCTCGATCCTCCACCCTCGATCCTCCACCCTCAGGCCTCCACCATCGATCCTCAGGCCTCCACCCTCAGGCCTCCACCCTCGATCCTCCACCCTCGATCCTCCACCCTCGATCCTCAGGCCTCCACCCTCGATCCTCCACCCTCAGGCCTCCACCATCGATCCTCCACCCTCAGGCCTTCACCCTCGATCCTCCACCCTCAGGCCTCCACCCTCGATCCTCCACCCTCGATCCTCAGGCCTCCACCCTCCATCCTCAGGCCTCCACCCTCGATCCTCCACCCTCAGGCCTCCACCCTCGATCCTCAGGCCTCCACCCTCGATCCTCAGGCCTCCACCCTCCACCCTCGATCCTCAGGCCTCCACCCTCGATCCTCCACCCTCAGGCCTCCACCCTCGATCCTCAGGCCTCCACCCTCCACCCTCGATCCTCAGGCCTCCACCCTCGATCCTCCACCCTCAGGCCTCCACCCTCGATCCTCCACCCTCGATCCTCAGGCCTCCACCCTCGATCCTCCACCCGAAGAGACTAGAAACAAAAATAAATCAGAAACCATCGCAGCAGCACGCCACCCCCATGAGACCCGTGTGGGCGTGGCCCAGGCGGAGGGGTTCTCTGGGCGTGACACGTCTTTCCTCTGTGGCTCTTTCTTTCTAATCGGTGATGATCACCGTGACATGAAGGGTTCTGCCGTCGGCTTCCTGAAGCATCCCGTCAGGAAATAAACTGATCAACTCAAACCGACCGGTCGATTCTTTGAAGGAATACTTTGATTAAAGAAACACTTTTTTTCTTTTTGTTTTTAACCGTAGGTAAATGTTGAATCAAATGTCTTTTCAACGACGAACACTTAGTTAGCAGAAACGACGACGCGACGGAAACACGCCTAGAGCGCCAAACAAAAGATCAAAGGGTACAAAAAAAGAAAAGAAAATTCTATTAAAGTTGAAAAATTAAAAAAAGGTTCCAAAAAAAACCGGAAACAGCGTCTGTGACGTCGCTCCTCGTGTTTCACTACGTTTGTGTCAACAAGTCGGAAGTAATTAGAAAAACTATTCTGCTTTTGTTTTTTTGGCGTCAAAACAAAGTGACATCATCAAAACCAAGTACGTAAGTTCGTAAGTTCGTAAAGTACGTAAAGTACGTACTCTGAGATGAACTCACCTCCACCGTCTCTTTCTTTTCTTCTTTCAGTTCTCGATGTTTTCGCCCGCTGTCACACGCCGTCACGCTGAAGGCGGTTGTGAACGTCCTCGGGTTCCTTCTGGTTGCAGCACCAAAGCATTGTGGGTAAAAAAACACACACAACGCGGTCGCGAGTTCCTCCGGTGGCTCGGCGCCGCCCTACGAGGCCCCGCCCTCCGAGGCCCCGCCCTCCGGCGGCTCCGCCTCAAAGGGGTAGCTGATGGCGGGGGGGAAGCCCTGGCTGCGCGGCTGCTCGTCCAGCAGCATCAGGTCCTCCACGTCTTTCCCTCTGAACCGCCGCCGGCAGATCTTCACCGACACTTTGCGCCCCTGGAAGACCTTCAGCGCCTCTTTGGACGCCATGGCGCGGGCGGCGGCCTCGTCGCGGCCGTACCCGGTGCCCATGTACACGGTCTGGCAGCGGATCTCGCACACGTGGCCCTCCTTCTGCGTGCGGCCGGCCGGCAGCCCGGCGATGTCCTTCAGCGGCACGAACACGCTGGTCAGCGTCTCTTTGCACGACTCCACGCAGCTGCGCAGGATCTCAAAGTGGTCGAGGTTGGGCCCGAAGCCGCCGGCCGACACCAGCTTCCACGCCACGGCCTTGTAGAGGCGGTTGAAGAAGGGCTGGCGCTGCGCCGGCGCCTGGGGCCGAGGGCCCGACTTCTGACCGGCCGACCACGAAGCCGCGCGGCCGGCGAGCTCGTTGGATCCACATCTGGCTCTTTTCGCGTCGCCGTCGGCGTCGCCGTCTGAAAATAACGACACGCGGCGGGAGACGGGGATTAATGAGGGAGCCGAGGCCGGAAAGAGAAACGACGACCTTCTCGGAGGTCGTTGCGCAGAAGGCTCGGCTGGAAAGGAAAAGCAACTCACTCATTGGTGGAGAGCCGTCACGTGACTCCAGGCCACCGCCGCCTCCTCCTCGGAGCTCACGGGGTTTTAAATGAGCAGAAATAAAACAACTGACGTGGTTCAACAACAGACACAGCAATGAAAGTAAGAAATGTGAGTCCTACTATCCGCGAGATTCACCGTGTGCAAGAAAACCTTCATCACTCCAAGACGATGAGTCATTATTAAATGCTGCATCGCTTAAAAAAAAAAAAGAAAGGTGCTTCTAATATTTTGTCCATCCACCAATGCAGTGGTTCTCAAAAGGGGGCCCGTGTACCCCTGGGGGGACACCTGAAGGCACTCCAGGGGGTACGTGAGAAATACAAAATTAAAAAAAACATTTAAATAAGTATAAATTCTGAAATTATTTCGTTTTAATTATTTTATAAATATTTGATAATATTTAAGTGTATATTTATAAACTGAATTTTATATATTAAATCCCCAAAAAATGTTTTAACTCAAAATGCTTTGCGCTGCAATACATGGCAAAAAAAACTAAAATAAATGTTTAGACACTACAATCCGAGACAATACCTCTATCTAGTATTAAAGTACTGTTATTGGTTTGTTGTTTACCATATGTATAAGCGTCTTTGAGTACTATGAAAAGCGCTATAGAAATTGAATGTATTATTACCTTCGCATTGAAAATGCCGGAAGGTTATGTTTTGATCGCCGTGTATTTATTTATTTATTTGTATGCGTGTTATTCGCAAATCTCAAAAAGTATTGAACCGAATCGCATGAAATTTGGTGGGATGATTGTTTATTATCCGGGGACCAGTTGATTAGATTTTGGGATCGATCGGGTCAAAGGTCAAAGGTCATGAACAGGTCAAAATCTTTCGCAGAACTCAAAAAGTATTGAACCGAATCACATGAAATTTGGTGGGATGATTGTTTATTATCCGGGGACCAGTTGACTAGATTTTGGGATCGATCGGGTCAAAGGTCAAGGTCATGAACAGGTCAAAATGTTCTTGAATCGCATGAAATTTGGTGGGATGATTGGTTATTATCCGGGGACCATTTGATTAGATTTTTGGATCAATCGGGTCAAAGGTCAAGGTCATGGAAAGGTCAAACTCTTTTTTTACCATAGCACGATACATTTTGTCCAATTGGCATGCAACTAATGCCAAAATGTTCATAATTCAATGCCCAATCTTGTGATATGCGAAGGTATGCGCTCTACCGAGTGCCCATTCTAGTTATTATATGTATCTGTTATATGTATTATACGTCTATGTTTACTGCTATGCACCTTTCACCAAAGTAAAATTCCTTGTATGTGCAACCTTCCCGGACTCTTTAGTTATTGTACTCGGGGATTTTAACAAAGGAAACCTCAGCCAAGAACTCCCTAAATATAGACAGTTAATTAAATGCCCTACTAGAGAGAAGAGCATTCTGGACCACTGCTACACAACAATCAGCAGGGCCTATCACGCCGTCCCTCGAGCTGCACTGGAAAACTCTGACCACGTCATGGTTCATCTGATTCCCTCATACAGGCAGAGACTAAAGCTCTGCAAACCTGTGGTGAGGAAGTTCAAGAAGTGGACCAGTGAGGCTCTGGAGGATCTACGGGCGTGCTTGGACTGTACTGACTGGGATGTCTTCAGGACTGCTACCAACAGCCTGGATGAGTACACAGAGGCTGTAACTTCTACATCAGCTTCTGTGAGGACAGCTGTATTCCATCCAGCTCCAGGGTGAGTTATAACAACGACAAACCCTGGTTCACAGCGGAGCTCAGGAAGCTAAGACTGCAGAAGGACCAGGCATTCAGGAGTGGGGACAAGGACCTGTACACAGAGTCCAAATACAGGTTTAGCAAGGCGGTGAGAGATGCTAACGACTGTACTCTGAGAAACTGCAACAGCAGCTCTCAGCAAACGACTCTGCTTCTGTCTGGAGAGGTTCAGGCAGATCACCAACTACAAGCCCAAATCACCCCACTCCATGAACAATGTGCTTCTGGCAGACGAGCTCAATGAGTTCTACTGCCGCTTTGAAAGACAATGGAGCAGTCCTGAGACCATCCCCCACAGCCCCACCAACAAGCCACAGACCATCAGCCCACCCTCCCCAGCCCATCAGGGGCTCACACCTCTGGAGCACCCTCCATCAACTCAGCGACGACCCTCGTCATCCTGGAGAGAGACGTCAACAGGCTGTTCAAAAAGCAGAACCCCGCAAAGCAGCGGGCCCGGACTCCGTCTCCCCTCCACCCTGAAGCACTGTGCTGACCAGCTGTCTCCGGTGTTCACCGACATCTTCAACACCTCCCTGGAGACATGCCACGTTCCAACCTGCTTCAAGGCCTCCACCATCATCCCGTCCCAAAAACCCAAGATCACAGGACTCAATGACTACAGGCCCGTCGCCCTGACCTCTGTGGTCATGAAGTCCTTGAACGCTTGGTCCTGTCACACCTCAAGACCATCACCGACCCACTCCTGGACCCCTGCAGTTCGCCTACAGAGCCAACAGGTCTGCAGGCGACACAGTCAACATGGCCCTTCACTACATCCTCCAGCATCTGGACTCCCAGGAACCTACGCCAGGATCCTGTTTGTGGACTTCAGCTCTGCTTTCAACACCATCATCCCGTCCCTGCTGCAGGACAAGCTCTCCCAGCTGCACGTGCCCGACTCCACCTGCAGGTGGATCACAGACTTCCTGACCGACAGGAAGCAGCACGTGAGGCTGGGGAAACACGTCTCAGGCTCCCGGACCACGGTTCCCCCAAGGCTGTGTTCTCTCCTCTCTGCTGTTCTCCCTGTACACCAACAGCTGCACCTCCAGTCACCAGTCCGTCAAGCTCCTAAAGTTTGCGGATGACACCACCCTCATTGGGCTCATCTCTGGTGGGACGAGACCGCCTACAGGTGGGAGACTGACCACCTGGTGACCTGGTGCAGCCAGAACAACCTGGAGCTCAACGCTCTAAAGACAGTGGAGATGGTTGTGGATTTCAGGAGGAATGCAGCCCCCCCCCCCTCTCATCCTGTGTGACTCCCCCGTCGACGCTGTGGAGTCCTTCCGCTTCCTGGGCTCCATCATCACCCAGGACCTCAAGTGGGAGCTGAACATCGGCTCCATCACCAAGAAGGCCCAGCAGAGGATGTTCTTCCTGAGGCAGCTGAGGAAATTCAACCTGCCAGGAGAATGATGGTACAATTCTACACGGCCATCGTTGAGTCCATCATCTGCTCCTCCATCACCGTCTGGCACCCTGCAGCCACAGCCAAAGACAAGCGCAGGCTGCAGAGCATCATCCGCTCGGCCGAGAGGGTTATCGGCTGCAATCTGCCTTCCCTCCAGGTCCTGTTCACTTCCAGGTCACTGAAGCGGGCCAGAAAGATTGTCGCTGACCCTCCCACCCTGGACACTCCTGTTCGAGTCCCTCCCTCGGGAGGAGGCTGCGTCCATCATGACAAAGACCACCCGCCACACCAAAAGTTTTTCCGTCGGCAGTCGGGCTCATCAATGGAACCCGGGACTGACTGACTGTCACCCCCAGGACTACCACCTCTTCTTCCACCTTCCTCTCTCCTCCTTCTTCCCGCTCCTCCTCCTCCTCCTCCTCCTCCTCCTCCTCCTCCTCCTCCCTCCTCCTTCTTCTTCCCTCCTCCACACACGTCACTTTAACATGCACTTTAACTTGAGGCCTCCTCCACACATGCCACTTTATTTGCATGCACTTTAACTTAAACACACGCCACGCGTAACATACACTTTAACTAAAACACACCACTTGAAGCACACACCCAAACACTTTCACATTATTTGTTGTCTTTCTGTCGTGTTGATTGTTGTTTGTTTGTCATGTCCAAATGTTGCACCTTCCACCAAAAAAAAATCCTCGTTTGTGTAAACATTCCTGGCAATAAAACTGTTTCTGATTCTGATTCTGATTTGGCAAATGTACGATTATAAACGAGACGCCGACGCCATCCGCCCGTCAATCTGCCGCTGTGTGTTTTACCAACCAGCTGGAATTATGAAATAATAGTCGTGAGAGTTGAATGTGTGTCTGGTGTCACCGTCCACATGAACGGCCCTCGGTTCACTTAAAAGATCCGACCTACGAACCGTAGGCGCCGGTCGTCTTGTTTTATTATTCGTATTTAAACGTGTGCATTACCGGCCGTGGCGCTCCGCTTTCCTCTGGCCAGGAGTCCATCTTTAGTGGTTTTGTGCACCGGAACGTCGATGACCACGATGCCGTCGCCCATCTCCTTGACCTTGTCCATGACGGCCAGTGGATAGCTGCAAGGGGACGAGAAACACACACAAGTTGCCTCCACGTAGGTTGTCTTTACCTCCTCGTATTCTCTGATCCTCATCCCCATCTTCTCGCTGTGTGCCTCACATGCAGCCGAGGAACACGTGATTGGCCCAGACCATGGACAGGGAGAGCAGCTGGTCCAGGCTGCCGCTGGGGACCCCGGGCTCCACCGCGGGGAAAGCCTCCATGTTCCGGAGGACGAACTCCCTGCGGGCCACCCACTGCTTGTTGCTCTCGCAGCGGGTCCTCAGGGTGTCGACCCACCGCTCCAGCTGCGGGTTCTGGCCCAGGTACTCCGAGACAACGTCCTCTTCGCCCGTCTCGCACGCCATCCCTGCTTAAAAAAACAAAACATAACGACGTCACAACACGGAAAACGAGCATTTAACGGAACATTTCCCGGCGTGCAACTGACATACGGACTTTAGCAACTAACGTTAAGTTAAACTTAGCCCCCGATAGCGCCGCTAGAAGCCACATTTATGACAACAACGGGCTCAAGATGTATCATAATGTGAGTAAGGTGCCAACCGTAGCTTTTACAGGTCGAATGAAGCCGTTTTTATGGTTTTACTGGTAACTACGACATACCGAGCTCTCTCCGTTGCGAGGTGTTGCTAGCTAGCTACATGGTCGAATGATGACGCGGGACTGTGACGGCGCTACGAGAGATACGAACTACATTTCCCAGAAGCCACCTTAACGTTCGCTAACATAACACATACAAATAAAATAAAAGGTTAGATACTTTTGTGTCATCTCGTATATCCAAACAGTTGAATAATAGTAGTCACCTTTGTGACATTTGTATAAAATGAACTTTAAAAAATACAGTTTTTTAAACTACATTTCCCAGAAGCGCTTTATCGCTCGGTTTACTTTTGTTAACATTAAAAAATATATACAACATAATAGTGGTTGATTTTTGTAGAGTCTCATACATCTAAAAAGTGGAATAACAGTAAATACTTTTGGTGACATTAACAGTAACGTAAAAAAGAAAAGGGAAAGCGACAGATCGCCCGTTACTACATCCATGGTTACCGTTGGTTAGCAACCAATCCGTGAGCCCCCCGCCCCCGCCCCGTCATACTTTACGTCGTGACGCGTTCAACGTGCGACAGCGGGGGCGCGGCGGCGGTTTTGTTTTGGTGGCTGAATGCGACGCCCGACAGCTGCGCTTATCTACGTTAAATAACTAAAGCTGAATATAAACATGATTCACGAGCTGCTGCTGGCGCTGAGCGGCTACCCGGGAACCATCTTCACCTGGAACAAACGCACCGGTTTACAGGTGAACTCCAAACACGGTGACGGGGCGCGAAAATATGTTTCTGTTAAATACATGGCTTTACATTTTATTTTTTTAACACTTAACATTTGCTCTGATTATTGTCTTTGGTTTGCGCGTAGTCATACATTAGTGCGAGCATAAGTTGCGTTATTACAATGTTATGTCATAATAGTTATTATAGTGTATCTGTCTGTAGCTACAATATTGCCGTGAGTGTGTATTTTTAATCTTTTTGTATTTGATCTGTCAGTGTTGTTGTGTGTTGTGTATGCATGTGTGTTGTATATTTATTTACATATATATTTAGTTTGTATTTTACTTTTATTTTACTTGTATACTTCTATATCTTTCATCCCTGTTTCTTATATTTTGTGTTTTGTTTTTATTCTTGTGTGTTGCTGCTACTGTCACGACAAATTTCCCCTTGGGGATTAATAAAGTATATATCTATCTATCTATCTATCTATTCTTTACTGTTTCTTATTGCTTATTTGCTATTTCTAATATTTGTTTTGATCTTGTTTCTTTATGTCTCTTACTGCTTTAAATCCTGAACATTTCCTCACTGCGGGACTAATAAAGGATTAACTTATTTTATCTTATATTATACAAAAAAGCTATAGTTAAAACGATGCCTGTCGCAGTATATTGAGATATAGCTGGATGTTTTCTTACTCCTCCAACCCAGTGATACATCTCTGGTGTTTTGTACCTTCCTGATAATCTTTATCGTCTGCAGTTGACTTTTTGCTGCACAATAATTTCCCTCAGGCTGAATAAAGTTCTCTTTGAGATTATATTACTTTTATTGATTACATTTCGAGCCTCCAGAACATGACCCCCCTCCCCTCCTCACCCCCCAGGTGTCCCAGGACCTGCCCTTCCTCCATCCCAGTGAGACCAGTGTCCTCAACCGGCTTTCTAAACTGGGCACAGACTACATCCGCTTCACAGAGTTCATAGAGCAACACACGGGCCACGTGCACCCGCAGGTGAGTCCCTCGATGCCACGCTTCATATTTAGCTCGTCATCGTTTACATTCCGACGCACCTTTCTGCACGAACACTAATTATTCAGTCACACAACCGATTATGTACATATTGTTATAATATATTTATATACATCTATAATAATCATTTATTTTTTATTCAATGTACATTAATCAACATTAAAATACATGTAAAAGTACCTGAGTTAGCTGAAAGGCTAGTTGTCAAGTATCCTGGAATAATAAAAACAATAGAATATGTGCGATAGTTAAAAACATCCTGAATTGTGATAAAACAATATACAATGCAGTTAAAAAGTATGAGTGGACATAATCTAATTAAAACTACAGTATTAGTACAGTCATGTTAAAGGTGTTGACATATACACACACACACACTTATATATATATTATTATTATTATCAAACAGCGAGGGGATATGCAGCTAAATAAATTTAAATAAATGCAAATATATATATATATTCTTTTTTATAGGCTAAGGCTTAAAAGCCTTTAATTTTCTCAAAAGCGACAGTCGCCTTATAACCAAGGCCCGTATATATGGATTAATTCTGGTTTCTTCACCATAATATTACAGTGTTACGTTTACGGATCCCAAAATGGCACCTGTCAAAACACGCTTACGACGCGGACTTCAAACTCAAGAACATGGGAATAGAGCAGCTCGTAGAGAATTCAACATCAATGAATCAATGGCACGGAAGTGGAGGAAGCAAGAAGATGACCGCGCCAAGTAAAGAAGACCACACAGAGTTTCCGGAACAAAGCGAGATGGGCACAGTTAGAGGACAAAATTGAACAGTGGCTCTACAGTCTCTATTCGACTGAAGGCAACAGCGTTAGCACGGGACATGAATATCAATGACTTCGAGGCGGTCCTTCTTGGTGCTTTCGTTTTATGAAAAAGACGTAATCTCTATCCGCACTACCGCCCGCAGCAACTGCCAAAAGATTACAAAGAAAAGTTGGTCATTTCCGCGCATACTGCAAAAACAAGATCACTGAAAAGAAGATCCAGCCAGAGCACATCACCAACATGGAAGCGGTCTTCTCTCGCACCACAGGGGCGAAGTCATCCTTCACTGTAGTTCTCAGTTGCCAGGCTGATGGCCAGAAACTTCACCCATGGTGACTTTGCCAAAACGTTTTCCAGCCGGCGTCATCATCAGATGATTGCGTGGCTGAGAGAAATTCGTCAAGAGACCGGATGGCTTTTATTGATCCTGACTCCTCCACGCGCCCATCTCACCGATGCTGTCAAAAACCAAGTGAAGCAAACTAATTCGAGCTTGCCATCATTCCAGGTGGATTAACTAAAGAACTCCAGCCGCTAGATATTGGTGTCAAGGCAGTTCAAAGTAGTTAAACTGCGAGCTGCGTGGAGCAGTGGATGACAGAAGGCAAACACACATTCACCAAGACAGGGAGACAGCGCCGGCCACTATATGCCAATGGATCGTGGATGCCTGGGCTAAGGTATCAGTCTCAACTGTGGTCCTTCACAAGGCCGACTCACAAAGGCGGAATCATCACTGAACTGCCAGCTAACAGCACGACACGACTCGATAATGATTTAGGGGAATTCCGGCATGTTGGTGCGTAATCGCTATGAATCGCCAACTGTTCAACTCGGACACTGAAGATGAAGAATTTGAAGGATTTGTGGCGAGGAATAAACTGAAAAAGTGAGTGTATTGTGTTGTATTCGTGTTACAACTGAATAAGGTTCATTAACGTTTGAATAATGTTGATTAATAAAGTTTGATCGACTGACTTATCTGACTGTTTTTTTTCCGCTTAATGCGCCTTATAGTCCGGTGCGCTTTAATATATGAAAAAAGATCGAAAATAGACCATTCATTGACAGTGCGCCTTATAATCCAGTGCGCCCTATAGTGCGGAAAATACGGTATTTGCATTTTTATTTAGCTAAATTAAAGCTAAATAAATATATACAAATGCAAATATATCTATATATATATATAAACATCTTTTCATTTATTTTTATTTTTGTATATTTATTTAGTTTAATATTAATAATAATAATGTATATATATATATATATTATCATCATATAACTTATATATTATTTAATAAATATATAAAAATGCAAATATATATAATCATTTTTATTAGTATTTATTTAGCTGTACATCCCCTAGCTGCAAGTTTAATTATATATATTTATATTAGGGCTGTCAGCGTTAACACGTTAATCTATGCGATTAATTTGGCCGCGTTAACGCACTAAAATATTTTAGCGCAATTAACGCAACTTTGTTTACTTCCGGTGTTCGTTGAAGGGTTTACACTCCTCTGAGTGTCAAGCCGCGGCAGTGCGGTTTTCCGTTTTTAAAACAATTATTATTATTTTTTGTAAAATGGAGAAAATGAGCCCTGCCTCCAGAGGGTGAACGTGACATATTTGAATGTCAGTCAGTTACCAAGGCCACTGGTTCTGCTGCTGTTCAATGTTAAAGATGACACGACCAATGGGGTCTCAATATATTTTTTATTTTTTACTAATCTGGATGTTTCACTGAAGAAACAATTTATCATCCACAATATTAAATACCTCGCTGGCACTTTATAGGTAGGAGCCTCTTTGAAAACACAGCTCTGTGGGAAGTTTTGTCTTTAAAAAGAAAAGAAAAAACTTTTAATCGCGATTAATGAATTTCAAAATGTGCGATTAATTAGTTAATCTTTTTTAATCGATTGACAGCCCTAATTTATATATTTATTTATGTTCCCCTAGCTGCATGTTTGAGGGCGGTACAGAGTCTCTAGAGTCCCCTCCCTCCTCAACAGCGTCTCTCTGACGTCAACTCTTTCTCTCCAGGAGCACCACGCCAACCAGCCCAGCCAGACGGGGCTTCATGGGATCTACCTGCGGGCGTTCTGCACCGGGCTGGACTCCATCCTGCAGCCCTACAGGCAGGCCCTGCTGGACCTGGAGCAGGAGGTGGAACCACGTCGTGCACATCCAGAATAAAGGGTGGAGCAGGTGGAGTAATGCTCATCTAACCGTGTGTGTGTGTGTTTCAGTTCCTCGGAGATCCACATCTGACGATATCTCATGTGAATTATAAGCTCGATCAGGTGAAGCTCCATTCAAACTTATATTTAATATGTTTATTATACTAAAAACTCTGTCTTTCTCCTTTAAGTTCCAGTTGCTGTTTCCGTCTGTGATGGTGGTGGTGGAGTCGATCAGATCACAGAAGGTAAGGATGGTTTCAAGTAGTGTTTCATTGGGAGAGCGGCATCCAGGCCGGCGGGGCATCGGGCCGCCGGGACATCGGGCCACCGGGCTCACCTCTGTTATTCTCTGTTCTTGTGTGTTGCTGCTTCAGATTCACGGCTGTCAGATCCTGGAGACGGTTTACAAGCACAGCTGTGGAGGACTTCCTCCTGTCCGCATGGCCCTAGAGAAGTAAGGCTCCTTTTCAGGGATATATATATATATATTATATAATATATATATATATATATAATATTCATATATAAATATACTATATTAATATAATATATTATATATTTATATAATATATATACACTACCGTTCAAAAGTTTGGGATCACCCAGACAATTTCGTGTCTTCCATGAAAAATCACACTTTTATTTATCAAATGAATATAAAATATAGTCAAGACATTGACAAGGTTAGAAATAATGATTAATATTTGAAATATTAATTTTGTTCTACAAACTTCAAGCTCAAAGGAAGGCCAGTTGTATAGCTTATATCACCAGCATAACTGTTTTCAGCTGTGCTAACATAATTGCATGGGTTTTCTAATCAGACATTAGTCTTCTAAGGCGATTAGCAAACACAATGTACCATTAGAACACTGGAGTGATAGTTGCTGTAAAAGGGCCTCTATACACCTATGGAGATATTTCATTAGAAACCAGACACTTCCACCTAAAATAGTCATTTACCACATTAACAATGTAGAGAGTGTATTTCTGATTAATTTAATGTTATCTTTATTGAAAAAACAGTGCTTTTCTTTGAAAAATAAAGTCATTTCTAAGTGATCCCAAACTTTTGAACGGTAGTGTATATATATCATATTTATATAATATATATGTATATAATATATGTATGTATTATATATATCATATTTATATATATATCATATTTATATATATATATATATATATGAATATTATAAATATATATATATATGGATCTATAATATATTATATAATATTTATATACATATATGTATTATCTTAATATATATTCTGTATATTCTATAAATATATTGCTTTTGTACCTGTTGTGCAGGATCCTGGCCGTGTGTCATGGCGTGATGTACAAGCAGCTGGCCGCCTGGATGCTGCACGGCCTGCTGCTGGACCAGAGCGAGGAGTTCTTCGTGAAGCAGGGCCCGAGTGCAGGAGGAGCGGCCGCCAACCAGGAGGAGGAGGAGGAGGACCTGGGGCTGGGGGGCCTGAGCGGGAAGCAGCTCCGGGAGCTGCAGGACCTGGTGAGCATTCACACCCAGACCCTCATGTGACCCGCTGGGGGTCCCGGGTCCTCATGTGAGAGGTGTGCTGTGTGCAGAGGCTGGTGGAGGAGGAGAACATGCTGGCTCCGTCCCTGCAGCAGTTCTCCCTCCGGGCGGAGATGCTCCCATTCTACATCCCCATCCGGGTGGCGGAGAAGATCCTCTTCGTGGGAGAGTCGGTCCAGATGTTCGAGAACGACAACCACAGCCCGTCCAGAGCCGGTGGCGTATCGTTCCTGTTTTTTAAAATATATATATCTTTAATAAAGTATATATTTATTTTTTATAAATATATATATATATATATATATATTTTACAAATATTATATATATATATATATTTATGCATAGATTAAATATAGATATTAAATTATATATATATATATACTGTATTTAATTAACCATATTAATGAAATATATACATATTTAAATATATTAATAACATATATATCTTTCATAAAATATATGTTTGAAGTTAAATTATATATTTTATTTTATTACAAATATATATTAATACATATATTTTTATATATACATTTATAAATAAAATCTATATCTTTCATAAAATTTATATATCTATATATTTTGTTTCTAAAATCTTTAACATATATATTTTTAAATAGATTAGATTAATTAAAAAAATATATATATTGAGAGACCTCTTGTTGTCCTTTCAGAGGACGCTCCTCATTGTTGTTGTTGTTCCAGCCTCCATCCTGAAGCACCAGGAGGACCTGTTTGCTGCGGAGCTGCACCGCCTGAAGCAGCAGCCGCTCTTCAGCCTTGTGGACTTTGAGAACCTGATCGATCGCATCAGGAGCACCGTGGCGGAGGTGGGCATGAAAACAAACACTTGTTTACTCTCTCAACTGAACAACAAAGGGCTGGAGGTGACCCTCGGTGAACGTCTCCTTCTCTCTTCCAGCATCTCTGGACGTTGATGGTGGAGGAGTCGGACCTGCTGGAGCAGCTGAAGGTACCGGGCGCTCCGTTGTTTGTGTTTGGCTCGTAAACGATAATAAACAGGTTGTTGTTGTTGTTGATGTTGGCGTCTCCTTCCAGATCATTAAGGACTTCTACCTGCTGGGTCGCGGCGAGCTCTACCAGGTGTTCATCGACCTGGCGCAGCACATGTTGAAGACGCCGCCCACGGCCGTCAGCGAGCACGGTGCGTTGACAACTCCACCGGAACCCTCTTCAGCGATGACCTCGTCAGAGCGATGACCTCGTCAGAGCGATGACCTCGTCAGAGCGATGACCTCATCGCCTGTGCGTGTTGTGCTCCCCAGACGTGAACGTGGCCTTCCAGCAGGCGGCTCACAAAGTTCTGCTGGACGACGACAAACTGCTGCCTCTGCTGCACCTGACAGTCGACTACCAGGGCAAAGACGGCAAAGGTGAGCCACTTCCTGTTTCCTGTTTAGGGGACTGAAAGAGGACACTTCTTGTTTCCTGTTTAGGGAACTGAAGGAGAACACTTCCTGTTTCCTGTTAAGGAGACCACTTCCTGTTTAGGGGACCGAAGGAGGACACTTCCTGTTTCCTGTTTAGGGGACTGAAAGTGGACACTTCCTGTTTCCTGTTAAGGAGACCACTTCCTGTTTCTTGTTTAGGGGACTGAAGGAGGACACTTCCTTCTTCCTGTTCAGGGGCCTGTAGGAAGACACTTCCTGTTTAGGAGACCACTTCCTGTTTCTTGTTTAGGGGACTGAAGGAGGACACTTCCCGTTTCCTGTTTAGGGGCCTGGAGGAGGACACTTCCTGTTTCCTGTTCAGGGGACTGAAGGAGGAAATGTGTGTTCACAGAAGTGAAAACCTCTCCTTTATTTGGTGTGTAGCGCCCCCGGTGGTGTGGTGAGGCGATTAAAAGAAACTCAACTGAATGAAAACACATTTTCCAACAAGCAGATAAAAAATATTTAACGTTGCTATTTCTTTAAATAGTTAATTTAATATGAAAAAATTCAGCAGATCCTCTAATTGTGGCTTCTTTCATATACTTAAATATATTTAGTTAATTGTTTTAATTTGTTGGCCCAACAACACACACACACACACACACGTTAATGCGGTTCACGTTTTATTCCAGAGGCCACGGGCCCCAGAGACGGAGCCACGCCCCCACAGGACGCCTCCCCCCGCGAGGCCCCGCCCACCGGCTGGGCGGTGCTCGGCCTCACCTACAAGGTGCAATGGCCGCTGCACATCCTCTTCACGCCGGCCATCCTGGAGAAGTGCGTACCCGTCTGGCGTTGAAGTGTTCATGTTTGAGTCCAGCTGGTGACCCTCCTCCTCCTCCTCCTCCTCCTCCTCCAGGTACAACGTTGTGTTCAGGTACCTGCTGAGCGTGCGGCGTGTGCAGTCTCAGCTGCAGCACTGCTGGGCGCTGCAGATGCAGAGGAAGCACCTGAAGTCGAACCAGACGGACGCCGTGAAGTGGCGGCTACGCAACCACATGGCGTTCCTCATCGACAACCTGCAGTACTACCTGCAGGTGTGTGTGTGTGTGTGTGTGTGTGTGTGTGTGTGTGTGTGTGTGTGTGTGTGTGTGTGTGTGTGTGTGTGTGTGTGTGTGTGTGTGTGTGTGTGTGTGTGTGTGTGTGTGTGTGTGTGTGTGTGATGAACGTCACATTTAATCTTGGAGACAAAAACAAATTTCCATAGAAGTTTGAATAACCTTTTTTATATTTATTTATCTCTCCTCCCTCTCCACTCTTCTCTCCTTCTATCCTCCCTCTCCTCTCCCCTCCTCTCCTCTCCTTTTCTCTCCTCCTATCCTCTCCTCCTCTCCTCTCTCTCTCTCCTCTCCTTTTCTCTCCTCCTATCCTCTCCTCCCCTTCTCTCTCCTCCTATCCTCTCCTCTCCTCTCTCTCCTCCTCTCCTCTCCTTTCTCTCCTCCTATCCTCTCTCTCCTCCCCTTCTCTCTCCTCCTATCCTCTCCTCCCTCTCCTCTCCTCTCTCCTTTTCTCTCCTCCTATCCTCTCCTCTCCCCCCCCCCCCCCAGGTGGACGTTCTGGAGTCTCAGTTCTCTCAGCTTCTCCAGCTGATCAACTCCACCAGAGACTTTGAGAGCGTCCGATTGGCCCACGACCATTTCCTCAGCAACCTGCTGGCCCAGTCCTTCATCCTGCTGAAGCCGGTGTGTGTGTGTGTGTGTAGCGTGTGAGCTAACCGTCATAACACACTTTACGGTTTAGTAAAGTCAACTTCAGAGGAAAGTCTGTCTTCAATGATCTGAGCTTTAACTGACGGCTGCGGTTCTCCGGTTCTCTTCAGGTGTTCCACTGTCTGAACGAGATCCTGGACCTGTGCCAGACGTTCTGCTCGCTGGTCAGTCAGAGCGTAGCGCCGCTGGACGAGAGGGGAACCGCCCAGCTGGACCTCCTGGTCAACGTGAGCCCACGTAACACCTCATGAGAACCACGTGTTCCGTGAGACCTCATGAGAACCACGTGTTCCGTGAGACCTCATGAGAACCACGTGTTCCGTGAGACCTCATGAGAACCACGTGTTCTGTGAGACCTCATGAGAACCACGTGTTCCGTGAGACCTCATGAGAACCACGTGTTCTGTGAGACCTCATGAGAACCACGTGTTCCGTGAGACCTCATGAGAACCACGTGTTCCGTGAGACCTCATGAGAACCACGTGTTCCGTGACATCCTCACGTGTTCCGTGACGTCCTCACATGTTCCGTGACGTTCTCACGTGTTCCGTGACATTCTCACGTGTTCCGTGACATTCTCCGTGACCCTCACGTGTTCCGTGACGTCCTCACGTGTTCCGTGACGTCCTCACGTGTTCCGTGACGTTCTCACGTGTTCCGTGACATTCTCCGTGACCCTCTCACGTGTTCCGTGACCCTCACGTGTTCCGTGACGTCCTCACGTGTTCCGTGACGTCCTCACGTGTTCCGTGACCCTCTCACGTGTTCCGTGACCCTCTCACGTGTTTCCGTGACGTCTTCACGTGTTTCCGTGACCCTCTCACGTGTTCCGTGACGTGTTCCGTGACGTTCCGTGACCCTCTCACGTGTTCCGTGACCCTCTCACGTGTTCCGTGACCCTCTCACGTGTTCCGTGACGTCCTCACGTGTTCCGTGACTCCGTGGCGTTCTCACGTGTTCCGGTGACCCTCACGTGTTCCGTGTTCTCACGTGTTCCGTGACCTCTCACGTGTTCCGTGACGTTCTCACGTGTTCCGTGACGTTCTCCGTGACCCTCTCACGTGTTCCGTGACCCTCTCACGTGTTCCGTGACCCTCTCACGTGTTCCGTGACGTCCTCACGTGTTCCGTGACATTCTCCGTGACGTTCTCACGTGTTCCGTGACGTTCTCACGTGTTCCGTGACCCTCTCACGTGTTCCGTGACGTTCTCACGTGTTCCGTGACCCTCTCACGTGTTCCGTGACGTTCTCACGTGTTCCGTGACCCTCTCACGTGTTCCGTGACGTTCTCACGTGTTCCGTGACGTGTTCCGTGACGTTCTCACGTGTTCCGTGACATTCTCCGTGACCCTCTCACGTGTTCCGTGGCGTCCTCACGTGTTCCGTGACGTCCTCACGTGTTCCGTGACATTCTCCGTGACCCTCTCACGTGTTCCGTGACGTTCTCACGTGTTCCGTGACCCTCTCACGTGTTCCGTGACCCTCTCACGTGACGTTCTCACGTGTTCCGTGACGTGTTCCGTGACGTCCTCACGTGTTCCGTGACCCTCTCACGTGTTCCGTGACACTCACGTGTTCCGTGGCGTCCTCACGTGTTCCGTGACATTCTCCGTGACCCTCTCACGTGTTCCGTGACGTCCTCACGTGTTCCGTGACCCTCTCACGTGTTCCGTGGCGTCCTCAGGGCTTCCGGCGCCAGTCCTCGCTGCTCTTCAAGATCCTGTCCAGCGTGAGGAACCATCAGATCAACTCTGATCTGGCTCAGCTGCTGCTGAGGTTGGACTACAACAAGTACTACACGCAGGCCGGGGGAACCCTGGGCAGGTAGGACCCCGACTCCCAGCATGCACCGGGACACACCACCTGGAAGGGGAGCGCTAACCCGGCGTCTGTGTTTCAGTGTTTAAGGAGAACCAGAAGAGCTGCTGGGAACCTCGACGGTGGAACCGCGCTAATCTGCCCGGAAACAACGGGGAACGTTCCCGTGATCTGAAACACAGCAACGCTGGAGCCCGGTTTACGTTTTATTTAAGGAAGAATTCAACGTGTTTAGATCTGTTTGCCGAGAGTAAAAGATTTTAAAGACGTACGCCGCTCTCATCTGGTTGTTACGAGGTCAAAGGTCAAGCAGGAGGTTTATGCTAAGCTAACCCGTGCTGTTGAACCTCATCCGAGTCCCTAAATGTTGCGCTGTTCCTTTAAGGCAGGAAACAGGAAGTTGAACTTGTTGCTTTACAAACTGTAAATATATAAATGAGGAAATAAAACAGAAATCTGTTAAAATGAAACGAGTCACAATTTATTAGCCGTTAAAAACATGGTGGATAAAGATGGCGGCGTCTGTACAGCGGAGGCATGCGGCAGCGGAACGATGCGGAACGTCTGGCGAGGGCCGTGGGCTCGGATTACGATGAAGAGGAGGAGGAGAAGTCGTGGCGGTACTGCGGCTTGCCGGTGAAGCCCAGGCGCTCGCCGCGGATCACGCTCTGGATGAGCCACTCGGGGGACACCAGCGGGACTTCCTGTGAGGTCACGGCCTTCTCCAGCGCCGCCGGGCAGGAGCGGTCCGTCACCACCACGTCGAACCGGCCGGCGGGAACGTCTGGGGAGAGGGGGGGGGGGGGGGTGAGCACGGCGGCGTGATGATGTCACATGGTGTGATGATGTCACGCGGCGGCGTTCTGTACCCGAGGCGTCTTTGTCTGTGGGGAACTGCCGGACGGGGGAACCTCCGCCCAGCGCGACCAGCTGCACCCAGAGCTCCACCGGCTGCTCGAACACCAGCAGGACCCGCAGGGCCTTGAACGGGCTGCTGCGCGGATGCCTGACGGTAAAGGAGGAATATCTGAGGAGGAGGCGGCTCCGAGCGGGAACAGAGAACAATGGAAGAACTGCAGAGGAGGGTCTCCTCTGCTTAGGAAAGGGGTGTGGCATAGAAAGTACAGTAAAATATATATATATTTGACTTCTATATATATATTGATTTTATTAATCTAATCTATTGGTTTTTTTAAAGATGTTTTATTTAAAAATATATATATATTTTATTTTAAAAAATATATTTTATGAAAGATGTATAATTTATTTATAAATGTATAGATTTAAATAAAAAATGTTTTGTCTTTAATAAAGTATATATTTGAATTAAAACATTTATATTATCTTTAATAAAAAATATATAATTTAATTTGAAACATGTTATTAAAGATCTATATTTTATTTAATATATATATTTTAATGATGTGTATATATATACTGTATATATTTCATAAAAAATGTATATACGCTTTATTAAAGATTAAAAAATATATATATATTTAGTTTGACTGCCTGAGAATTGAGAAACTCCATGAACCCATAGAGTCAGAACTCATAACTCCTCAGGGTGCTCACCACTCCACGATGGCGTCGTCGGGGCCCACGCCGGCCGGCAGCAGGTAGTTGCGGTAGTTGAGCAGCTTGTTGTCTCGGCAGCAGTCTCTCACCCAGATGTGCGACACGCTCGGCACGCCGCTCGCCAGGCACAGCAGGTACTTCCTGGTGCGGCAGTGCTGGTCCGCGATGAGCAGGCTCTGGTAGGCCGCCTTGCACTGCGCACCGGGGGAGAGGCACAATGAGGGCGTGGCCACGAAGAACGGGAAGCGGTTAAGGGGGCGTGGCCTGTGGACGACCTTCCTCGTTCCCTTCTCCGTAGCGTCATGGAGGGGGACTTACAGTGAGAGAGGCCCGAGAGCAATGCATCCTGGTACATGTAGGCACGAGCGGGAGAACTCGGCATTCTGGGTAAATGGAGCTGAGGAGTTGATTGATTATTCCACAGGACGGCTTTATTCCTTTACGAGGGCATCAAAATATGATTATATTAAATATATAAATGTGAAAATATTATTTATTCCACAACAATAAACAGTGAAATAATAAATATGATATTTCTATAATAAATATACATGCGTGACTAATCGTGGCAGTTTTTGACATTTTTAACAGATTTCCTTATTTATTATGATTAATACTGTTATCTTTTTTCTCTATTATTCTCTTGAACTTTTAATAATGGTTAATAAATAAACATTTAACTTTTCCATTTTTCAGTGCGTTTAGATATTTGTGTTGATCTGTGAGGAAAGAAAATAATAATAATAATGATAATAATAATTATATTTTATAGAGAGAATATAGGGAAAGTCCTTTATCGGACCGTTATTAATGTCTTAATATAAAAACAATGATATGTGTACTTGTTGCTCAAATTAAATTAATTGTATATTTCTGAGATGTTTATATGATATATATAATATTATGTTGAAATAATCTAGTTTTACAGACGACAAAAAAGAAAAAATCCTTTTGAGGTTGAAATCTGACTTATCTGTTTATTTGAGGGCAAAACTGCAGCTTGATTTATTAAAGTTGAGTAAGTAGCACAACAACAACAACAACATCCATTATATCATCACAACCGCTCATCAGGACTCACCTGCTCCTCGTTGAAGTCCTGCAGGACGAAGCCCCCCCCCGCCTGCAGCTGGGACTCTGTGTACGCCTTGTTGTACGGGCCGGTCTGCACGGCGTCTGGAGACAAACACACACGTTATTGATTTCTGACCGGCGGCTTGCAGCGGGCGCTCCTCTTCCTCCTCCTCCTCCTCCTCACCGTCGTCGTCCTCGTCGTCGCTGCCGTGCCGGTTGGCGAGCCGGTCGATCTCGGACGAGGTCGTCAGCATGAAGGCGAAGCCCATGAAGAGCGTGGGGTTCTGGGGCGGCGGCCCGTGGGTCTCCGCCACGGCGCCGGGCCGCACGGCGAGGTCCGTGCCGCTGCCGGAGGTGTTGACCAGCCCGGGGCGCTGGGCTGCTGAGGGGGGGGGGGGGGGGGGAGACGGACAGCGGTGAGGAAGATGATGATGAAGATGAAGCAAAGAGGTCGAGGCAGGAGACTTAAAGAATAAAGAGTCAGTTCATCTAAACCACCCAGAAAGTTCTTCATCATCATCATCGTCGATGTTTCAGAGACGCGGCGTCGCTCATGTTCTTCAGATCAAGAGAACGATGAAGACACGAAGAGTCCTCAAGGTTGATGTATTAGTTTATATATATTATATATTAAATATTAGAAATACACGATGGAGAAGCTCACTTCCCTTTCCACATTGGAGATGGACATATTTAATAAACTGGATTATATTATATATTTAATATATATATATAAAATATATATAAATATTTATTTAATATATATATGTATATATATATACACACACACATATTTATTTAAAGTATATATATATGAAAAAATATAGAGATATACACACATATATATATATATTTAAACTAAATAAATAAATGTAATATATATATGGAAAAAAAATCTCTATATATATTTTTAAATATTAATATATATATTACAAAATATGTATAAATACATGTAGGGTAAATGTGCATCTCCTATGTGTAAAAAAAAGAAAAGAAAAATATTATTTGGATATTTGGACGTTTGTAAATTGACAATAAAAATAAAATGTAAAAAACGTATATAAATATAACAAACTGACGGTCAGATTGATGTTCTAAACATTTAGGTGAACCGACCCGTTTGAGCATCAAATAAATAAATAAACTGACTTTATAAAAAAAGAAAAAACACCGTGACTCAAAACCACCGTCTGAACCTCCACCGTCACCGTGGTAACACACCGTCACCGTGGTAACACACAGCGCTAATTACCCAGTCGGCCTCACGGCGGTGGCGACGGCGACGGACCGCCGACACGTCTCAACGAGCTCAGTACACAAACTGCCAGAGGAACCGGCTGGAGGAACCGGCGAGGGAACCGAGACCCAGAACCGGCTGGAGCTCTTAGCTCAAAGCACCAGGAGCTCAAGTTTAACGGGTTCACAGTAAAATACATTTATTATAGAAATAATTCTTCTAAAAACATTAAAACGAGTCATTAGACACAAAAGACTCGACCTGATTAAAATAGAACATGAGAATAAAACATTTAAAATCTAAAAACTACTTTAAAAGGATTAAAAAACACTAAATGAACAAAGAGAAAACTCTATAAAAACAGATTAAAACCCTGAAGTAAAAACATGAACTAAGCCCCGCCCCCTCGGCTCGGGGTCGGCGTCTCCGTACCGGCTCGTGCGCCCGCGCCCCGGCGCCCCCTCTTGGCCGGCGTCCTGGTGTTGTCGGAGGCCATCAGCTTCCTCTTGCCGGAGGGGCCGGGGGTCCGGGGGCTGCGGTCGGGCGTGGCCGGGCCCTCGGGGGCCCCTCTGCGCCGCCGCTTGCCCTCCACCAGGTTGTCTACGGGAGAACGACAGCGGTTAAAGAAAGGTCCGGAGACGAGGGGTCTCCGCCTCGGAGGGCCCAAAGGGGGGGGGGTCTCACCGAGGCTGATGTCGGAGGCCTTGGGCACCGGGGGGCGGGGCTCGTAGGGCCCCAGGCTGTGCTGCTCCCTCAGCTTGTTGCCCTGCTCCAGAGACAGGATGATGGCCGTGCGGTTGTACCACTGCTGCTCGCCGTCCTTCTCCACGCTGTAGAGCAGCTCCTGGCCCTCCGTCTTATGGCCCCGCACCACACCTAGGGACGGGCAGCAGGTCAGAGGTCACCTCATTAGCCCCTCACCTACGCTGAAGGTCAGAGGTCATCTCATTAGAGCCCCTGCCCCTCACCTACGCTGAAGGTCAGAGGTCATCTCATTAGAGCCAACTCACCTACGCTGAAGGTCAGAGGTCATCACATAAACTCCTCCCAAAGCTAAAGGTCATCTCATTAGAGCCCCTCCCCCTCACCTACGCTGAAGGTCAGAGGTCATCTCATTAGAGCCAACTCACCTACGCTGAAGGTCAGAGGTCATCGGTCATCTCATTGAGCCCCCCCTCACCTACGCTGAAGGTCAGAGGTCATCTCATTAGAGCCAACTCACGGTCATCACATAAACTCCTCCCAAAGCTAAAGGTCATCTCATTAGAGCCCCTCCCCCTCACCTACGCTGAAGGTCAGAGGTCATCTCATTAGAGCCAACTCACCTACGCTGAAGGTCAGAGGTCATCACATAAACTCCTCCCAAAGCTAAAGGTCATCACATTAGAGCCCCTCCCCTTCACATATGCTAAAAGTCAGAGGTCATCACATTAGCCCCTCCCCCTCACCTATGCGGAAGGTCAAAGGTTCATTCGAGCCCCTCCTCCTCGCTGAAGGTCAGAGGTCACAACATTATCCCCTCTCCCCCCGCTGAAGGTCAGAGGTCACCACATTAGCCCCTCCCCCCCCGCTGAAGGTCAGAGGTCACCACATTAGCCCCTCCCCCTCACCTATGCTGAAGTACTCGTCCTCCAGCAGGGCGGTGACCTCCGTCTCCATGGGGATGGGGTCACACAGCAGGATGTCCCTCCCCGCCACCTCGCACTCGTAGCCGTCGTCGAACCTCAGGCGGTAGCTCCCCTCGCCGGCGTCCCCCACGATGCACCCCGAGTAGAAGTACCCGTTAGACGACCACTTGGCGACGACCCTCAGGCCCACGAAGCTGCCGCCGGCCGAGTTCGCCTCCTCCGGCGACGAGCGCAGGGGGGGGCGGAGCTCGCCGTCGGCGGGGAGGCGGGGGGGCAGCATGCGGGAGAAGGGCTCGTCCTCCGAGGAGGAAGGAGGCGGGCCGCGGGCGTCGAGCGGCCGCGGGGAGCCGACGCCCCTTTAGACGGCGAGACAAGAGGCGGGTCAGAAACACGGCGGCGTCAAATCGATGGATTTATTGATCGAGTTCTAGATGATTGAGCGTGAGGATTAGTGAGAAGAGGAAAAAGTGAGACGCGGCGGAGGACTCACCTGGAGGTGGAGAACCGGGACCGGGGCCGGCCCCTCCTCGCCCTCCCTCGGGGGGTCGTGGGGCCGAGAGCCTGGAGGCCCGGGGGCCCGAGGCCTCTGTCCAGCGTGACCGCTGACCCCGCCCTGTGACCCCGCTGACCCCTCTGTTGCTGCCCGCCTCCCCTCCTGGGACTGCACACACACAGAGGGACCAATGGAATCGGGTCAGGTTGCACGGGGCACTGATCTGGGGTCAGCGCTACATAAGGACCCCCACCCCCCCCCAGACGTGTGCCCAGCTGCAACCTGCACCCCCGCAGGCCGGGGTCAGGGAACCACTGAGAGGCCGGTGAGTGTTAGAAAAGGCAAATGAGGTGAAGGAGGGACAGAGGCACCAGAGGGGGAGGGTACCTGAACGCCCCGCGGGAGGAGGAGTGGGAGGGTACCTGAACGCCCCACGGGAGGAGGAGTGGGAGGGTACCTGAACACCCCGCGGGAGGAGGAGTGGGAGGGTACCTGAACGCCCCGCGGATGGGCGGCATGATGAAGTCGGGCCGCGCGAAGCCGCTGCTGCTGGTGCCCCCCGAGCTGTGCTGCAGGCTGGAGGCCTTGGACGACAGAGAGCTGATGTCGGCGAGGTCGCCGGAGGTCACGGAGCTGTTGCCCGTACGGCACGGAGAGACGTCGCCGTCCAGCACCTGGCAGTCCACCACCGGCTCCTCGCTCTCCTGGGGACAACAACAACAAATAAACAAAGACAACGGGGGACGCTGATGTAACGCCAAGGAAAAAATGGATATATATTTCAAAATTGCTCGTAAAGCTCACGACCACCAGGGGGCGACTCCTCTGGTTGTATAGAAGTCTATGCTTCATGTGTTAAAGCTGCATTCTCTCTCCTGGCCACCAGGGGGCGACTCCTCTGGTTGTATAGAAGTCTATGCTTCATGTGTTGAAGCTGCATTCTCTCTCCTGACCACCAGGGGGTGACTCCTCTGGTTGTATAGAAGTCTATGCCTTGTTCTTAGTCTTTCACATCCAACCTGGAAAACACTACAGCCAATTCGATTTGTGATTCTGTACCGGCCACCAGGTCCATATTCAGAGTTTATATCTGAATTCTCAGAATTTATATCAAGTTTGGTTCTTAAAACCGATAAAGTTATTATTGTTGGAGATTTTAATATCCATGTGGATGTTGATAATGATTGCCTTAGTGCTGCATTCATCTCCTTGTTGGACTCGATTGGCTTCTGTCAGAGAGTACAGAAACCCACTCACAGCTTTGGCCACACGCTTGATCTTGTTCTTACTTATGGCGTTGACATTGAGCATTTGAACGTCTTCCCACAGAATCCTCTTCTGTCAGACCACAACCTCATAACTTTTGAATTTATACTACGGAGTGTACTCCGTTAGTCAAAAGTTTCTACACCAGATGTCTAACTGACAGTGCTGTAGCTAGATGTAAAGCGATTCCTTCTGTATTTGATTCGATACCACGTCTCAATATAACAGAGGACTCCTGGTCTAACTTTAGTCCGTCCCAGATTGATCATCTTGTTGACAGTGCCACAGGCTCTTTGAGAATGACACTGGACTCGATAGCCCCTCTGAAGAAGAAGACAGTGAGGAAGAGGAGGTTTGCTCCCTGGTATAACCCTCAGACCCGCAAACTAAAGCAAACGTCACGAAAGCTTGAACGCATATGGCGTTCAACTAATCTCGAAGAATCCCGCTTAGTTTGGCGAGATAGTCTTAAAACTTATAAGAAGGCCCTCTGTAATGCCAAAGCAGCCTATTACTCATCAGTAATAGAAAAAAATAAAAACAACCCCAGGTTTCTCTTCAGCACTGTAGCCAGGCTGACAGAGAGTCACAGCTCTGTGGAGCCGAGTATTCCTATAAACCTTAGTGGTAATGACTTTATGAACTTCTTTAATGAAAAGATTTTAACTATTAGGGACAAGATTAATATTCTCTTGCCCATAACCAGTGCCAATCTGTCCTCAAGTGGAATGGCCTTGGAAACCGCTGTATGCCCTGGTGTATATTTGGAGGCCTTTCTCCCATCAACCGTGACCAATTATCTTCAACGGTTTCTACTTCGAACACGTCTACCTGTCTCTTGGACCCCATCCCGACGAGGCTGCTTAAAGACGTTTGCCTTTAATTGGCGGCTCTCTATTAGATATTATCAATGTGTCTCTGCTAACAGGCCACGTACCACACTCCTTCAAGGTGGCTGTTATTAAACCTCTCCTGAAGAAGCCCACTCTGGATCCAGAGGTGTTGGCTAACTACAGACCGATCTCTAACCTCCCTTCCTCTCCAAGATCCTTGAGAAAGTGGTCGCAAATCAGTTGTGCGACTTTCTACATCATAATAGTTTATTTGAGAAATTTCAATCAGGATTTAGAAAACACCACAGCACCGAGACGGCACTGGTGAAAATTACAAATGACCTCTTAATGGCAGCAGATAAAGGACTCCTCTCTGTCCTGGTCTTGTTAGACCTTAGTGCTGCATTCGACACCATTGACCATGACATCCTGTTACAGAGACTGGAGCAGTCGATTGGCATTTCAGGCACGGCACTAATTTGGTTTAAATCCTATTTATCAGATCGATCTCAGTTTGTATTTGTAAACGATGACGCCTCGATAACCACCAACGTTAATCACGGAGTTCCACAAGGTTCCGTGCTTGGACCAATTTTATTTACCTTATACATGCTTCCTTTGGGCAATATTATCAGGAAACACTCCATAAACTTTCATTGTTATGCAGATGATACTCAACTATATCTATCGATAAAACCAGAGGAGAGCAACCAACTCGGTAAAATTCAAGCATGTCTTAAAGACATAAAAACATGGATGACCTGCAACTTTTTGATGTTAAACTCAGACAAAACCGAAGTAATTTTAATCGGCCCTGAGCACCTCAGAGATCAATTATCTGGTGATGTGGATTCTGTAGACGGCATTGCCCTGGCATCCAACACCACTGTAAAGAATCTTGGCGTTATCTTTGATCGGGACTTGTCCTTTAACTCCCACGTAAAGCAAATCTCAAGGACTGCATTCTTTCATCTACGTAATATTTCAAAAATCAGGCACATCTTGTCTCAAAAAGATGCAGAAAAATTGGTTCACGTGTTCGTTACTTCGAGACTGGATTACTGCAACTCCTTATTATCAGGCTGCTCTAATAAATCTCTTAGGTCCCTCCAGTTGATCCAGAATGCTGCAGCTCGTGTTCTCACTAAAACTAAGAAAAGAGATCACATCACTCCTACACTAGCTGCTCTGCACTGGCTCCCAGTAAAATCAAGAATCACTTTTAAAATTCTTCTCTTAACCTACAAAGCCTTGATTGGTGATGCTCCATCATATCTTAAGGAGCTTGTCGTACCATATTGCCCCACTAGAGAGCTACGCTCACTAAATGCGGGACTACTTGTAGTTCCTAGAGTCTTAAAAAGTAGAATGGGAGCCAGAGCCTTTAGTTATCAAGCTCCTCTTTTATGGAACCAGCTTCCAATTTCAGTCCGGGAGGCAGACACAGTCACCTCGTTTAAGAGTAGACTTAAGACCTTCCTCTTTGACAGAGCTTATAGTTAGGGCTGAATCAGGTTCACCTGGTCCAGCCCCTTGATATGCTGCTATAGGCTTATAGCTGCCAGGGGACGTTTTAGGATGCACTGAGTACCTATCTCCTCTTTTTTCTCTCCTTAAGGATGAATTTTCATCTCTCAATCACACCTTACTAACTCTGCTTTCTCCCCGGAGTCCTTTTGACTTCACGTCTCATGGGGTCATCGGACCCTATGAGACGGCATAGATCCTATCTGCCTGATGGATCGTCTGGGTCGTGGAATTCCTGCTACCGACTACGCCACTGTCCTGTTGAGACTCCGCCCACTGTTGAGACTCCGCCCACTCCTCCTCCCCACCGCCATCTGCCTGATGGATCGTGGAGGTCTCCATCGTGGAATATGCCTACTATGAACTATTCATACACTCTGTCATATTCATTGAATGTATTTAAACTCTAAATCTGTCCTTCTGGTCACATGACATCTATTGTTCTGTCCATCCTGGAGAGGGATCCTCCTCTGTTGCTCTCCTGCAGGTTTCTTCCCTTTTTTCCCCCCTGAAGGGTTATTTGGGAGTTTTTCCTGGTCCGATGTGAGGTTTTGGGGCAGGGATGTCTATGTGTACAGATTGTAAAGCACTCCGAGACAAATTTGTAATTTGTGAAATTGGGCTATACAAATAAACTGAATTGAATGTGTTAAAGCTGCATTCTCTCTCCTGACCACCAGGGGGCGACTCCTCTGGTTGTATAGAAGTCTATGCTTCATGTGTTAAAGCTGCATTCTCTCTCCTGGCCACCAGGGGGCGACTCCTCTGGTTGTATATAAGTCTATGCTTCATGTGTTAAAGCTGCATTTTCTCTCCTGACCACCAGGGGGCTCCTCTGAAGCCTAACGATCCCCTTGAGGCCCCAGAGGTCATCTGTTTCCTCAGCCGTGTGAATCCGTTCTTCACCTCCGTGACTTTGCGCTCCACCTCTTTTCCGTCCTCGTAGTAAACGTCGGTGATGACTCGCGTGACGGTGGTGCGCACTTCCTGGACGGTGCGCACGTGTCTGCGGTGGGCGGGGCCAGCGGCTCGTCTACAGGACGGAGACTCCGGTTCCCCCTTTAAGACCACAACGAATACAAGTGTCAATGGGACACACACACACACACACACACACACACACACACCTACCCTGCCATCGAAGCTCGTCTGCTGGGATACGGTTCGCTGACGGAGCTGAAACACAGGACAGCGTGACTAAATAAATGGAGACGTTGGTGAATTAAAACTCACTTCATATAAACTTAAAATAATGTATATATTATATATATATTATACATAATAAATATATATATAAATAAAAAATATTGTATTTATCATATATATATTACACATAATAAATATATATAAATTTAAAATATTGTATTTATCATATATACATTTATTATAAATAACAAATATATATATATTAATTTTAAATAACAGGAGAACACTGATCTAATTTTTTGCATTTTATTTCACTTTCCCAAAAAAATATAATCAGTTTAAATATCTTCATCAGGATCAATTTATTGAAATTAGAACTAAAAAGTTGTAAAGAGGCCACCGTGCCACGTAACATATTATAAATATAAAACACATAATATAATAAACATGGCAGGAGCCAGATGGTCTGGATTCCAGTCATTTACCCTTTGTGTGGACAGGAAGTGACAGGAATTGATAGGAAGTGACAGGATGTGACAGGAAGTGACAGGAAGTGACAGGAAGTGACAGGACATGACAGGAAGTAGCAGGAAGTGACAGGAAGTGACTCACCTTGTTGGACGGGCTGGAGGTGACGGTGCCGTCTCGCGGCCGGGCCTCCGTCCTGCTCTGGGCGGGCGTCTCCAGGGCTCGGCCGTCCTCGGCGGGGCCCGGTGGCGCCTTGCGGGTCGTCTCCTGCGGCGCCGCCGGCGCTTCCTGGTGCGAGGGCTCCGATTGGCTGTTGGGGAGGCTGCTGCACCCCAGAGAGGACGCCGGGGAGCTCCTCTGTGGGGAGGAGGGCAGCGGCCCTCTGGCAGGGAAACAAGGGACACACATGTGATTATATATATAATATATATGTTATCTATATGTTTGTGTGTGGTGTACAGGTGAGTGGGCTTACCTGACAGGTGTGGTGTTGCCTGCAGCCTGGAGCTCCTCCCGGGCTTCCTGCTGTCTGTGCGCCTGCCGGACTCGACTGAACACAGAGGGGCTGCTGGGAAATCAATCAGAAGGTCATCGAGGGTCATTTCATCTTCTTTTAATAATAAACACCGACGAGTTGCCAGTGAAGGACGAGCGGCGGCCGACCGACGACAAGCTACATTTAAACTACCACAACAAAGTGATGGTCTTTCGGCCGATGGATATATTTTTATATTTTTTAAATCCCCCCAAAATTACATATATATATATATATATATGATTATGTGTGTATATATTATGTATATATAATCCATCCTAAAATACTTATTATATTTCTCAATACGTCGGCTGCTTCTAAAAGAACTCAGGTGAAATCTTCCCGGTTACCTGGTTACAGCCTTGGCAACAGCGGTAACCTTGGCAACCGATCCATCCTCTTCCGACAGCGCCGGCTCTGTGGGGGAGGGGGATGTTAAATGTGAAACGTTAATAATAATACTATTAATTATTATTATAATAATACTCATGTTATTATTATTAATAATAATTAGGGCTGTCAATCGATTAAAAAAAATTAACTAATTAATCGCACCTTTTGAAATTGCGATTAAAAGTTAAAAGTTCATTCTTTTTAAAGACAAATTTCACACAGAGCTGTGTTTTCAAAGAGGCTCCTACATATAAAGTGCCAGCGAGGTATTTAATATCGTGGATGATAAATTGTTTCTTCAGTGAAACATCAGATTAGTAAAAAAAAAAAAGTATATTGAGACCCCATTGGTCCTGTCATCTTTACCACTGAACAGCAGAACCAGTGGCCTTGGTAACTGACTGACATTCAAATATGTCACGTTAACCCTCTGGAGGCTGGGCTCATTTTATACATTTTACAAAAAAAATTAAATTCACCGTTTAACCCTTGTGATGCCTTCGGGTCATTTTGACCCGAATCAATATGACACCCTCCTGCCGCCTTCGGGTTAATTTGACCCCATTCAATGTTTAATGTCGGTGTTCTTTCGGTAGTCAACAAACAAACATAAAGTGCCTCACACTTAAACTTGGAAAACAATATTAATTCTAATAATTTTCTGGAGGTTTTAATTGCTGGCGTCAAATTGAACCCAAAGGGTAAAATATGTTAGTAAATATAAAGGTAACAGGAGGGTGAAACATTGAATCGGGTCAAAATGACCCAAAGGCGGGGGGAGGGTTAAATATTTAATCGGGTCAAAATGACCCGAAGGCAACACAAGGGTTAAAAGTGTTTCTCTTCTTTTTAAAGACCAAACTTCACACAGAGCTGTGTTTTCAAAGAGGCTCCTACATATACAGTGCCAGCGAGGTATTTAATATCGTGGATGATAAATTGTTTCTTCAGTGAAACATCAGATTAGTAAAAAAAAAGAAGTATATTGAGACCCCATTGGTCCTGTCATCTTTAACATTGAACAGCAGCAGAACCAGTGGCCTTGGTAACTGACTGACATTCACATATGTCACGTTAACCCTCTGGAGGCTGGGGGCATTTTATACATTTTACAAAATAAATTAAATTCACCGTTTAAAGTCTTTTGCATGTGACACACCCCCACGTGTTATACATCAAACATTCCAGAACAATCTCAGCTCTGAAATGAGCCTCATTGTCCTCGCGCCGTGTCCTCTGGTTCTCTGACTGACAGGCTGCTAAATGAGCCTAACCTGTGAGGTGGGAGGTCCTTTGTGATTTACTGAGTGTTCATTGGTTTTTTTCCCCCCGAAATGTTGACAGATAAACGGATTGACCAATCACGTTGAAGGTTTCGTGTGTCGCGTTCTTTCCGCGCCGCGTCACCCGACACGTCGCCCTCCGTTCCTCTGTGTATCAGAGGGGGAGACGGGAGGAAGGAGGAGCAGGAGGAAACCCGACTGATTCATCCACGAGTTAAACTGATTTCTGCTCCTTATTTTCGCGGAGAAATGATTGTTTTAAAAACGGAAACAGTGTCAAACCGTACTGCCGCGGTTTAAAAAAAAAAAAAAAAAAAACTTGCGTTAATTGCGTTAAAATATTTTAGTGCGTTAACGCGGCCAAATTAATCGCATAGATTAACGCGTTAACGCTGACAGCCCTAATAATAATACTATTAATAATAATAATAATTATTATAATACCCATGATAATATTATTAATAATATTAATTATAACAATAATATTAATTATAACCATAATAATACCATTTATAATAATAATACGTGTGTTATTATTAATAATAATAACCATAATAATAATAAACATACTAATAATAATAATAATAATGTGCGTCTCAGCCTCTCACTCTGCAGGCTGAAGCGCTCAGAGCTTCCTTCCTCCACCGGCGTCACCAGCTTCATCCTGAGGCTCAGCTTCCCGCCCTCCTTCTCCGTGGCGTCGTCTCCGCTCTCGCCCGACGCGATGTCGCTGGCCGTCATGGCCGCCATGGCCGCGTCGCACGCCACGCCCGACTTCTCAGAGAAGGACGAGATCTCTGGAGGAGAAACATAGAGGAACGTTGAAGAAGCAGCTCAGCAGCACGTGAGAATACAAGCTGCTGCTGCTGTTGTTGTTGTTGTTGTTGTAGAACCCACCGATGGGGGTGCTGTGTCTCAGCGTCTGCTTCAGCTGGTTGATTAGAGGGGGCGTGGCTCCAACGACAGGACCAATCAGATCCCCTTCTTTAGGAAGCGTGAAGTGGAAGGAAATCTCTGGTGAATAAAAAATTAAATAAAACATTACTGCAATTCTTAAGACAACAGTCAACAACAACAACAACAACAACATGAAGCTGGATTCATGTGTACGAGGTGGTGCAGGAGACCTGATGTCTCACCTCCAGAGCTGTCACTCAGGCTCTTGTCTCTGAGCCCCTCGGGTTCAGGCCCCGCCCTCTCGGGCTGGGAGAGCCTATCAGGCGCCGCGTGGCCCCGCTTCGCCTGAGCCCGCGGCTCGTGGCCGTTGGTGGAGACGGGCGCGTTGCCTCCGGTCGGCCGATTGGTCGAGCCGGCGCTCGCCCGAGCGTCTCGCTCGCTGTCTGTGACCACGACGACGCTGTCGTCTGCTCCTCCCTCCTCTTCCTCCTCCATGGGCTCATGGAACAACATGTGGCTGTGGGAGAGGACCAGAGCCATTCCCGAACCCTCCTCCTCCTCCTCTTCGTCACCCCGCTTCTGCTTCTTCGCCGCCTGACTGTTACCCGACGCTCCTCGCTCCTGCGGCAGCGACTTTACTTCCGGACCTTTTGCACTTCCTCCTCCCTCCCCCGAGTCCACGGAACACTTCGCCGCGGACGGCGGCGGCGAGGGAAACCCGAGGAGGGGCGTGGCTTCTGCGTGGGGAGGAGTCTCCTGCACGCAGGTGGAGGAGTCGAGCTTCGTCTGCGAACAGGACACCGCGCCGTCCTCGGCGTCCACGCGTTCCGCATCCGGAGAAGTCTTTTTGGGCACGTCGGACTTCCGCGCCGCTTCGCACGAGTCGTCGGCGCCGCGCGGCTTCGCCGGTTGGACCGCGGCTTTAGCGCCGCTGGGCGTCGCAGGCTCCGGCGGGACGCCGTTGCTCTCGGCGGCGCCGCCCAGCTCCTCGATCTGCGTGGCCTGGCTGTCGTCCTCCTCCAGCTCCGAGGAGAGCAGCGGCGGCAGCGCGAAGGACGCCGACGGCGCGGCGCTCGTCTTCGTATCGGGCCGCGGCGCCGCCTCCTGGCTCTGAGTCGGGGCGAACGCATCCTGAGGGGAACAAGAACATCGGGAATGAATGATGCAGCAACGAAGGATTTTTTTTTTTTTAACATACTTAAATATCCCAATCAAATCAAATGGTTCGTTTCGCTGCACCAACATCTCAAAATACATTTAAATTTACACGGATGTAAAAGCAGAAATGTCGTAAAATATGGAGTGAAAAATCTTAATTTCTCCTTCATGAATTACTTAAAGGGAGAAAACTTTAACAGAATAGAACAAAATACTTCAAAGTTGATGAAGTCTTTTAGGGTAAAGAGAAGTTTTATTTTTTGTAAATGACTAAAAATATCAATTTTATTATCAAAACTGATGAATAATTATTTATGTGTTGAATAATCAATAAACGCATCATTGCATGAGATAAAAAAAAAAAAAAAATTCCTCATTTATCAAATGAAACTGATAAACAAGTTCTGTAAATGTGAATATGTTTAATATCAATTTAATATATTTTAAATTATTATCTTCACATGTGAAGAGTCACGTGACCAAAGAGAGGAGAACGTACGTGAGAGAACTCGGGCTGTGAGGGCAGCGACAGCGTTCGCTCCAACGCAAAACCAGGTGCATTCTGGGAGACGGGAGTGGAGGCGGATGGGTGTGGCTTAGAGGCGGCCTCCGTGTCCATAGGCTCCTCCCCCTTCCCTCCCGCCCGGTCCTCCGGGGGCAGAGACGTGTCCATCGGCTCATCGGCACCTGACGACGACGACGGGGGGGGGGGGGACGACGACGTTAAATCTCTTTCGACCAATCGGCTCGCTCGGCCGTGAAACAGATTCACATCGTTTACCGTGCTCGGCGTCCGGGTCGGTCGGCGAGCTGGGAATGATCAGCGGCGTGTGGGGGAAGGGGTCCGGGGTCGGGGACACGTAGTCCCTGGAGACAAAGCGGGACAGATTAGAGACGGGCGGTTCTGGTTCCACGCGGTTCTTGTGAGTTCTGCGCTGGACTCACTGGGACAGACTCTCCTGGACCAGCGCCGCCCGGCCGGACAGCTGCAGCAGGCCGAGGCTCTGAGCCGGCCGGCCCGGCTGCTCCGGCTCGGACACCGTGCTGTCCACCGCGGCACCTGAGGGGACAGGTGGTGGTGGTTGTTGTTGTTGTTGGTATCCAAAGGTCCAGACTATTTACATGTTTACCTTGTTGTCGTCTATCGTGGTTATTTACATTTAAACAAATAAATGTCAATAGTTTGCATATAAACAAACACCAAAGCTGCTGGTGAAGTTAATCATTCTGTTCCCGTGAACACATCTAACTGGATTTACCAGATTACATTTGAACACAGCACGATAATATTAGAATTGACATTGCCCTCCAATACTCATTTTTACTAACGAGACCATGAACGCATCACCATATAACCGACTGCAACCTCAGGTGCTTCCAACGTTACCAGCTCCCCTGCTAATTGTTGTTCACCATCATCATCATCATCATCATCAGTACCACCACCACCATCATCATCATTATCACAATCAACACCATCACCACCACCACCATCTCCTGATGGTCAGACTGCGTAACTGATCGTTACGATGCGTTCAAGCTCCATGGAATAAAAATTGGAATTGAGCAAGAAGGTGAATGACATCATCGTGTGTTTTGAATCTAATCTCGTAAAATGTAGTTTTTTGGCGAGGCGCTTGGGGGCGTGGCCTCCTACACTTCCGGCGCCGGTGTTCGAGCCCGCGTGTGCATGCCACTCACCGGTCTTGTCGGCGTCGAACATGTCGTCCTGCGAGGACGGGCCCTCGCCGTCCTGCTCGCCGGAGGCCTGCGGGCCCTCAGAGTGCAGCAGGGCCTGGATCCCCAGGGGCCTCGCAGACGAGCTGCTGGAGCTCACCTCGGACCTGGAGGACACGAGGGGAGCGCTGTCAAGAACCGAGGATCTAAATACAAACATGTTATTAAATAAAACACACACACACACACACACACACACGGCGTGGAGACGAACCTCAAAGCTTTGTTGTCCTGACTCTCTGAAGACCGTAAGCTGAAGTTCTGACCTGCTGGAGATGAAGAGGTCAAAGTTAGAGTGAGTCTTTAAACACACACACACACAGAGACAGACAGACAGACAGACAGACAGACACACACACACAGTGTTATTCTGCATTAAACACATGTTTTGAGTTCTTTCTACTCTCACTATCATGGCGTCGTTTCCTTTAATGATGATGTAATAACGATGTATTAATGATGTAATAATGTTGTATTAATGTTGTATTAATGATGTAATAATGATGTAATAACATTATAATAATGTGTGAAGTTTGAGGGCAATAAGAACCCTTCAGGCGCGTCGTGGTTCAGAGGTCAATACCTAATCTGGTGCGTCCCTCGCTGCCCGGCTGGGGCTCCTCCTCCTCCTCCTCTTCCTCTTCCTGCCGGCTGTTGGCCGCCTCCCCCCTCTGGTCCTGACTCTGGGAGAGCTCCAGGAAGTCGAACTGAGACGGTTCCCCTGAAACACGACACACACGCGAAGGCGTCAGCGCGTGAAGACACCGCGAAGCCCTCGGCGGCGTTCCTGCGTACCCTCAGACTGGACGCAGTGCGTGGTGGAGTCGGCCCCGGGGTCCACGTCTCCGTCCTCGGGGACACACCTGAGCACACAGAGAGCAGAGGCGGTGAGCACACGTCACGCGAACAACAACAAGTAAACATGTCCGGCCTCCATACTTGTTCTTGTTGGGAGGGCAAACAAAGAGAGCCGGACTTTCCTCCTCGATGGCAGAACTGGGATCGGCCTCCATCACAACGCCTGAATGAAGAAGGTAGCGTTGGTTTCTTTGTGCAGGAGAAGTGCATTATGGGTACGTGACGTGTTAGAAAAGCACTGACCGGGTTCAGCTTGGTTGTTACTCTGGGAGCTCTCTGATTGGCTGTCACTCTGAGAGTATCTGCTACCCAGCGGGGAGGATATCAGCTCCTGGAAACAGACAAATCAGAATCAAACTGTATGTTTACAGCTCTCTCTGCTTCCTCCTCTCTCGCCATCGCACCGGCCTTCAGCTTTGTGACCCTGAATATCTCAATAAAATATATCGGTTAGGAAAAGTGTCAACAACATGTCTGAGCAGCAGTAAGTGTGTGTACTCAAGCACAATATAAAGGGTACTTTACTGGAGTGTTTCAGAAGAAAACATCGTACTATTTACTGCTAAATGAAATCAAGTCACGTGTGATGAATTGTTAATGAGTAAACTACACAACAGGGATTATTGTCATGTTACGGTGATCTTAAATGCAATGAACTAATCTGAATTAATAACCTAACTAGAACGGGCACTCGGTAGAGTGCATACCTTCGCATATCACAAGATTGGGCATTGAATTATGAACATGTTGGCATTAGTTGCCAATTGGATAAAAATTGACCACGCTATGGTAAAAAGAAGATTTTGACCTTTTCATGGCCTTGACCTTGACCTTTGACCCGATCAATCCCAAAATCTAAACAAATGGTCCCCGGATAATAACCAATCATCCCACCAAATGTCATGCGATTCGGTTTAATACTTTTTGAGTTATGCGAGTAACACGCATACAAAAAATACAATAAATACACGGCGATGAAAACATAACCTTCTGCATTTTAAATGCGACGGTAATAATACAACATACAATACTGTAACACTTTCATTTAAAACCATTTCATTGTTCACGGAAACGTGTTTCTAACTGGCTGGAGAACAATCCACTATAAGACCCGAGCATCAGGACCCAGAAACCAGCCGCTCACCAGAACCGGGCTGCGGGAGGTGGGCTGCAGGCTGGACAGGCGCCGGGCCAGCAGGGCTCGGTAGCTGGTCTCGGGGTCGTCCTCCAAGGCGACGCTGTCCGGCTGCGAGTCCTCCACGATCAGACACGGGCTGTCGGCCTGCGGCAGGCTGGAGTCCAGCTCACTTCCTCCGGGATCCATGAGGTCGGGCCGGGGCGACGGGAGACGGGCTGCTGTGAGCGGGACACAACAACGACAGCGAGGGCGGACATGTGAGTCGAGAGCCGGTTATTGTTCCCGGGAAGTATCCGGTGGTGTGGTTGAACAGGCGGCCGTGGTAACTGGAGACATTCGACACATGGTTGTCCTCGGGAATGCCGCAGTGTTATTCTTCAATACAGTGGCAGACCATATCGTATTATATACCATCATACATATATATGTGTGTGTATATAAAACATACATTCATATACACATATATATAATATAAATGTATAATAAAAAGATTATAAAAAATAAACAATGCGGCATTCGCGAGGACAGCTACGTGTTCGCCAGTTGACACGATGGCCCTTTAAACCGTAGCATGCTAACATGTTAGCTTGAACGCTCCGCCCCACAACAAAGCGTGTGGTTTATGCCCAGCGGAGTCGTCAATCTGCCCCCACCCCCCACCACCGACTACCGGAAACCTCCACACCGGGACCGACCCACGTTAACAAGTTACCGGAGGGTTCATTCGTAATTCTGTTTCAGAAGCTCACGGTTGTTGGTACCGACTCCACACCCACCGGAGCTCAGCTCACGCGACGCGCGGCAAAAACTTCCAAGCAGCGGTTTCATTGGTCAGAACGGCGCGATGACGTCACGTGAGAACGCCTGGTTAGTTTTATGGTTGTGGGGTTTTTATGCTTTCACTTTAACAAACGTGTGTTATGAATAAAGCTTAAAGATCACGCACACATCAACATTTTACACAATATCTATATTTCTCCAAATCAACAACAATGAATCATAACTGTTTTAAATCGATATATATATTGTGTAACATGTTAGAATAAATATATAAATATAATTCATAATAATAATAAATATATTAATACTCAAATGAATTTCCACTAAATATAGTATAACTTAACTAGGAAGTAATTTTTCATAATCATGATTTAATATTATTCACATAGTCTAGTGTCTGACCTTCTGACTTTTCTTTGATTATTTTAATTAATATTTTACTTTCTCTGCACTATTATGTTGCATAATGCTTTCAATATTTGTATATTTTAATATTTCTTCAATAAAGATTGGAAAAAACGTTTAATTTACTTATTTTTCATTAGTTTTTTTGGTTCATGTACTTCCATACAAATATTGTAGATTATTCATTCTGTATTATTTTGTATACTATTATTCAATATATTTTTATTTCATCAAAAATCAGTACATAGTCACAGTATACACAGCGTAACATGAATGCACAATGACATTTATATTGTAATCTGGAAAGAAATCAAGTAAATACTCCCATCCTGTCGTAGCGTCTGCAATCCCCCCCCCCCCTCCCCCCAGTATTAAGACCCTCTTACTAGTATTTATAATCATACAGATCCTTCTCTGTGATGCATTACTGTAGAGTTGTACTCTGTACTGAGGAATCCTGTGAAATAGATCTAGGGCACTGAGACCTTCAGAGGTCCTTGAGAGGCGTTCAGGGACATCCGGGCAAAACGAGATATAGGTTATCTCTCCCAGTCATTCCGATCAGCCGGGACTCCGTTTGGCTGAACGCTTTTTTAAAGATATGTATTTCTCTTTTAGAAAGTGTGACGTCATAATCAACATGAGTCTATGTGCTTATTTTTTTCTTTAGAAAAGTGAACATTGGATAAAGATTATTGTTAGTTAAAGGGTTTTAACAGAATATTTTGGATATTTTCAGAAAATACTGTCAACAATAGAAGAAAATCTATGTTCTCCATGTTTTTATTAATACATGTATAAATGAGGATTATTTATTGTATTACAATTTAAAATATGCAAATGAGACATTATCTAACGGTACATTTTTGGATTACAGACTCAAATATAGACAGAGTAGTAAAATGAGCGATGCATTGTGTATTTGTGGCGTTTTGTTTTCCACTCGTCTGGAAGAAGGTTGGGGAAGCAAAATGGTCCGGTCATTATTTTGTGCCCGTCTCCCAGATGGGTTTTGGAAAGAGCTTTTAACGCGTGACGCTCACAGAGGTTTTGACGAATAGCAGGTGGCCTTTCAAATATTAAGCATCACGTTGTTATGACCATGACAGGCCCTGTTGCCATGGTGACAACACATGTCCTGGAACACTGCAGCGTTACGATCAGAGGGAGAGGATTGAAGCGGCGATCGCTCGACTGATTGAGGCTGCAGGAACAAAGTGAGTTGAGTGGATAAAAAACACAACGTGCCTAATAATAAAACATATATAAATAAAAGAAGAGACAATAAAATATTGATTTTTTTAAATCGATCACGTCGTAAACAATGACGGGAACATTTCACAAGGACATTGGACAGTGTCCTTGCTACTTCGTGTGCATCCCACAGCTTCAGCTTCCCGGTAGGAAAGGGTAATGTATAGGGCTTTTATTTTGAAAAGAAACTCCCTCATCTTGAGTTAGCTGTTAAATTCCTCTTGCCTTCTCTGGCTTTTATTTTGAAACAAAGGTAGTTCCATCCCTATCACATAGAGTGAGAGTTAAGGCTTTTATTTTCTTGTTATCCGAAGCTCCCTGTTTGGGTAGAGTTACTCTACGGGGCTTTTATTTTTAAAACAAAACAGCCTTACCTGAGTTGCTTTTTAGGATATAGTTAATCCTGAACTGTAACTCAGTTTGTTATAATAAGGCAACTAGGACTGGGCTGACTTTTCTTTCAAAATAAAAGCCCAATAAGGTAACTGTATCTTAATAAAAGGTCACTGTATAACACACACACACACACAGTCCATTGGCCAATAAGAAAACAGGAAGTCTTTAGCTTTATGTAAAGCTCTTCAGAGGGATATAATCGTTTCAACTCCAGATCTTATTCTGACTTCAACTCCCACCTGAGGCCTGCTGGGAGTTGTAGTCCGTGGAGGCCATGCAACAATGAGAGCTGTCTATTCATCACACACACACACACACACACACACACACACACACACACACACACACACACACACACACACACACACACACACACACACACACACACACACACACACACACAGGTCAACACGAGTGAGCTGAAGCCTTGAAAACCAATTGAGGATCTTTTTAATGTAACCCTCTGTTGTCCCATAACAACCGGATGAGGTCATTGTAATCCCCCCCAGGACTAGAATACTATATCAGGGATTCTGCAGAGGGGGAAATTGCATTTTTCCCCCCCCGCAGGCTTCCTGCAGAATCCCCAAAAACCATGAATGTCAGCCTGTCTGTGGGATCTCTGTGTTTTCCGGCTCTGCTGTAAGTCACGTGAAGGCGTCTTCACGCCGCCAGACAGCAGCGATGAGAGCGAGGTGGAGCCGCGCAGGCTGGAGGCCATGCAACAATAAGAGCTGTCTATTCATCACACACACACACACACACACACACACACACACACACACACACACACACACACACACACACACACACACACACACACACACACACACACACACACACACAGGAAATATATCATTCGCAGCCCCCCCCCCCTCGGGTTTGGATGCAGGTGGGCATCCGCCTCGTGCACCGTGACCGTAGCCGGACCGCAAGTTCAGCGTCACATCGTCATGTCTGCAGGTCGGGATGGATCGAAGATGAAGATGCAGATGAAGAAAAAAATGCGCAGCCATAACCCCAAAATAAAATGTCTAATCGTCTCCACCTCTGCTGGAGATGAAAGACCGCGCACACGCGCACGCGCGCGTCCTTCATCGTGTTATTTCTACCGCAATGTAAAAATCTAAATAAACACAATATTACCTTGCAGAGATCAATATGTTTCAGCTTCTTCTCCTCCTTCTTCTTCTTCTCCTCCTCCTCCTCCTCCTCCTCCGCGCGCCGTGCCGGTCATAGCGCGTGCAGCGTGCTGCGCGCCGCCTCTGTGGAGAGTCTGGGTGTGGAGCACAACACGCATGGCACGTAAAGATGCTAAGGCATTTTTTTTTCTCAAAATGAAGATGCCTTTTCGTCCTCTGGAGTGTGTGTGTCCCCCCTACACACACACACACGCGCACACACACGCACACGCGCGCGCGCAGCTGCTTCACGTGCATGAGGATCAGTGATTACGTTGATTTAAAATACGCAGAAATTACGCAAAATAAATGGCACTTGAAAAATAACAAACATACAAAAATATAATAAAGATGGTTAAAAAAATAATAATTTAAAAAATAGACATTAATATTTTGCAGATGCAATAATTCATAATAATTCATGTTGGAATATGTGAAATAAATAAATCATAAAAGACTGGATGCAAAAAACAAAAACATGTATTTTTTTTATTGTGTATTGCTTTGAAAGTACACATGTTTATGACATACATCATGTTACATACAATATGCACACACACACACACACACACACATATATATGTGCATATTAAAGCGCCATATTTTAATGCAATAACCTATTTTTGTCTTAGATATTGTCAATTTTTATGATTTTCTCACCCTCATTTTCAAAATGTTCTCTCTTCATATGAATAAATATATATTTGACCCCCAAAAAAACCTCTATTATATTTAATCTATAACTCTATAACATTTCTAAACAAATTTGATTTTTTTAGCTGTTGTTAGCTGAAAATTACTGATAATATTTATCGTTAATTTTGTTCTTTGGTTAAAACATTGTGGGTCTATTAGTAATAAAATACAGAACACAACACTGTGCTCATGTCGTTCATCCCCCTCCCAGCAGAGGGCAGTAGACGCTCTGTCTGAGACTGGAGTGCTGACTCACTCCTCACCTCCTCCTGGGGAGAGATTTACAGAGAGAAGCGATGAGGAGGAGTCACTGTCCTCCACACGGTGAGGAAGATTACAAGATGACCTCTAAGAGTTCAACGTGTTGGACAGATTCAGATTTAAAAAGAAACTCCGACATCATTTTAACTTCTCACAACCGTCGTCATCGGTTTACCCTGAAACACCAAGGAGACACTTCAGCAGTCTAAACAGACCAAACGGCAACCGCTGACCACCAGGGGGCGACTCCTCTGGTTGTGTAGAAGTCAATGCTTCATGTGTTAAAGCTGCATTCTCTCTCCTGACCACCAGGGGCGACTCCTCTGGTTGTGTAGAAGTCAATGCTTCATGTGTTAAAGCTGCATTCTCTCTGCTGACCACCAGGGGGCGACTCCTCTGGTTGTATAGAAGTCTATGCTTCATGTGTTAAAGCTGCATTCTCTCTCCTGACCACCAGGGGGCGACTCCTCTGGTTGTATAGAAGTCTATGCTTCATGTGTTAAAGCTGCATTCTCTCTCCTGACCACCAATGGGCGACTCCTCTGGTTGTATAGAAGTCTATGGTCTTCTTGTTGTCCTGGTGATAATAAAAGAATGAAAGAAATAAGAGCAACGTGACGTTAACAGTTATTCACTTTAAATGTTTTATTCTCGTTTCTTTGCGTCCATGTTTTAGTGAATCGGTTCATGTCCGTCTGTCCTCGGTCACGTCTGAGCCGTGATGTCTCTTCTGTTCCCCGTCGGCCAATAGCGACGGTGTGATGTCAAATAGCCACATCGCCCGCGCTCCAATCACAGGGCACGCCACCACCAAATAGCCACGCCCCCCCCCCCCGATCCCTCCCAGCTCATCCTGCACCGTCATGGTGCTCACTCCAGATGCAGTTGTCATGGAGATGGAAAAGCTCTCCGCCGCCGGTGGCCCCGTTACCATGGAGATCCCGGAGGAGAGCGCTCACCGCCACGCACGGCGGCGGCGGGAACACCGCGTGCTGGTCGCCATCGGAGAGATTTCCACCTGCCATCAGCTCGCCGCCGCCAAGGAGCAGATCACACGAGGTGAGTGGGGGGAGGAGGAGGAGGAGGGAGGAAGGGGGGGGGGGGCATCAGTAAAACACTGCTTCATATTTCGTAAACTTCTTAAAATTGCAATGTTGGCCGATGAAATGTATAAAAAGTACTAAAGTTAAGAACTTAAATACAGAACTTGAGTGTACTTCCCACTTATTATATGATTATATCTTCTATGAATCTATTGTCTTTGAATATTGGACATTCTAATTGTTTAGAACAAATATTAAGTAATATTAGGAAAATGTCATCATTTCTCCAAATAAGTTACATAAATAATAAGTTTCATAACATTTCCACTCAGGAGATATCGACACTAACTGTGAAATATTGATATTTTGTGGGTAAACTTTATTATAAAACACGTGATTCAACAAGCCAATAAGAATGGAGGCCCCTCCCACAGTTTGAGATCTACCTTTGCAAAGGTACTGCCATCTTGTTCTCATGAGCCAATCAGAGCAGGCTGGGTGTGGGAGGGGACTCTTAAAGAGACAGTACGAGTGTGGGAGCGGGAGGGGACACTTAAAGAGACAGTACGAGTGTGGAAACGGGAGGGGACTCTTAAAGAGACAGTACGAGTGTGGGAGCGGGAGGGGACTCTTAAAGAGACAGTACGAGTGTGGAAACGGGAGGGGACTCTTAAAGAGACAGTACGAGTGTGGGAGCGGGAGGGGACACTTAAAGAGACAGTACGAGTGTGGGAGCGGGAGGGGACACTTAAAGAGACAGTACGAAAACAATAAGAGTGTCGTTCGAACATTTCAAAGCACGTGAATGTGTTTTATTATAAACCCAAAATACGAGTAGGAACCTGAACACATTATCATAAACACACGTTAGTGTTGTGCATCCATGTTCCTGATCCGGGCTGATGCGGTTCTGCTGGTCCCAGGTCTGCGGTCCTGGAGCATAGACCCGACGGTCTGCGACCTGAACACGGAGCTGCAGCTGTTCAACGACAGGCACACCGCGCAGTTCTCCCCGGAGGTCAAAGGTCAGCCCGACGCCAGTTACTGTACTTTACATTGTGTCCACGAGCGGGTATGTTTGTTGTTGTTGTTATTGTTGTTGCTGCTTGGTGACAATAACTGGGCTGTGTTGGTGTCAGAGTGGCTGGAGGGATTTAATGTGTCGCCACCTCATCAGCTCATCGGTAACGACCGTTCCCACGACAACGTCCCCTCCTTGTTTCATTTAGATGTGTGCCTCTCTCCCCTCTCTCTCTCTCTCTCTCTCTCCCTCCCTCTCCCCCTCTCTCTCTCCCTCTCTCTCCCCTCTCTCTCTCTCTCCTCCCTCTCCCCCTCTCTCTCTCCCTCTCTCTCCCCTCTCTCTCCCTCTCTCTCTCTCTCCCTCCCTCTCCCTCCCTCTCTCTCCTCTCTCTCCCCCTCTCTCTCTATCTCCTCTCTCTCTCTCACTCTCTCTCTCTCTCCCCCCCTCTCTCTCTCTCCTCCTCTCCTCTCTCTCTCCTCTCTCTCTCCTCCTCTCTCTCTCCTCCTCTCCTCTCTCTCTCCTCTCTCTCTCCTCCTCTCCTCCCTCTCCCCCTCTCTCTCTATCTCCTCACTCTCTCTCTCTCTCTCTCTCTCTCTCTCCCTCTCTCTCCCTCCCCCCCCTCTCTCTCTCTCTCAGTTTACGCTGAGCGTCAGAGCGACAGGGTGTGTGTTTGGGAGCTGCGGAGCGTTGTCTGTGTGTTTCTCTCTTTTCTGTTCTTTCATAGTTGTGTGTATTTAGTTTATGTTGTTTATTAGTTGGGTTTCACAGTAGTTTAAATTGTTTGGTGATTAGTTGGGTTTTTCTCTGGGTGTCTTCCCGCTGCCGGTGCCTCACCGGGCTCGGGGCGAGGCGGAAATGTTTGCCCCGATTCCCCCCCCGCTGCTCACGAGGAGACACGGTATGAAGATTGCCGGTGACTCCTCGTGCAGCGTGGAGGAATTGGCTCGGGCAGTCGGGAAGAAAGTCGGGTTCAGCAGCGTGAAGTCCGCCGCCAAGATGAACGGCTCGGTCGTGATCTTCCTGGATCAGGTGGCGAAGGTGAGCCGCGTGGTAGAGGAGGGTCTCTCGGTGGGAGATTTGTTTGTGCAGGTGTTTCCGCTGGACCAGCCGTCCACCAGAGTCCTCGTTTCAAACGTCCCTCCGCTCATCTCCGATGAGTTTCTCAGCAGAGAGCTCTCCGGCACGGAAAGCTGGTCTCCCCGATGAGAGAGATCTCATCGGGGTTCAAGGAGAGCTCGATGAAGCATATCATGAGTTACCGTAGATCGGTTTATATGATACTCAACGACCGGAGCGCGGAGTTAAACCTGCGCTTCAGCGTCAGAGTAGATGATGTTAATTATAACGTCTACGCGTCTTCATCGGCGATGAAGTGCTTTCATTGCGGGGAGGAGGGGCACACCGCGAGGGTCTGCTCGAAGCGAGGCGACCCTGCGCCAGCTGGTCCGGGCGGCTCGGGTCCGTCCGGCGCGTCACGCCGCGCTGCACCAGCGTGGGGAACAGCAGGTGAGGCGGCGCCGCCGATTCCAACGGAGAGCGCGGCGAGCGGCGTCACTGCTGCTGCACCCGACACACATGTGGTGGGTATGAATGAGGGAGTGAGTGATGGGGGTGATGCGGGCAAGGGTGGTGAGGGTGGGGATGAGGGTGGGGATGCTGGACAGGGCAGTGAAAGGCAGGCTGTGGGTGGAGTCGGGAGCGGTGAGAGGAAAGGAAAAGAAGGAAAAGCGGACCAAAAAATGGAGGGGAGGTGGGGGGATCTGCCAAGAGCAGTGGGGTAGAGGCTGGGGGTGAGGTGGGAAGTGGGGAGGAGGAAAGAAAACAAGAAAAAGAAGGGGGAAAAAAACAAAAAAAGATTTAAAAAACAAAAAATAATATTGGTGGTGGTGGTGATGGTGGCACGGGCTTAGAGGTGAAAGTGGGGAGTGGGGTGGAGAATAATGAGGAAAGTGAGAAAGAGGAGGAAAAGGAAAAAAAAGACGAGGACAGGGGTGGCGAGAAGCCCATTGAGGGGGTAGGACAGGTGGGGGGAGGCGAAGAGGTGGAGGAGGACGGTGCAGGGGAGGAGGGGGCGGAGCAGGTGGAGATGGACGAGGAGGAAGCAGGGGGGCAGAAAGGAGCCTCAAAGAGAAAGAAGAGTGGCCAGAGCGCTGGCAGCGAGGCCAAGGCCAGCAGGGTGGAAGTGAGGAGGAGGAGTCAGGGGGCGGGGCCGGTGGAGGACAGTAGTGACGAGGAGGGGTCAGAGGACAGCGACTCTCCTCTGATTTTAACAAACAGTCAGACGCAAAAGCTGTACACAGATGATGAGATCAGTCTGTTTCTACACAAAACAAAGGGAAAAAAAGTAGAGGTCAGGATCACTTCCTGACCTCGTGGCCTTTGTACACTCGTGCCATTTCCACATGAGGGGAAACAAATTAGACAAACAGTAGGTTCTTAGGAACAACAAGTTTTTGCCCAAAGTAAAGGAGTGCATCCAGCAGGGGGAGGTGGAGAGCTCCAATGTGTGTTTTATTTGATTTGTTGGTTTTAAGTTTTATTTGTTTTTTAAACTCTTTTCTTTTAATGAACACATTCAGAGTCGGAGTTTTAAACGTAAATGGAGCGAGGGACAGTAAGAAGAGAACATCAATTCATGAATTTAACAAGATGAAGGCCAACGATGTTCTCTTCTTACAAGAGACGCACAGCGACAGCACCAACGAGGCGGACTGGAGGAGGGAGTGGGGGGGGGAAGTCCTCCTGAGCCACAACACCAACCTCAGCGGAGGAGTGGGCTTCCTCTTCTCCAGGGCCTTCAGCCCTCGGTCACTGGAGGTCAAACACATCGTGGAGGGGAGGCTGTTCTTTGTGAAAGCACGGTTCGACCTTTTAACGTGGTTTTATAAATATCTATCCTCCAACACCTGGGAGAGAGAGGCAGCTGTTTTATCCAAAGTTAATGATGTTTTAAATGACTGTGCCTCGGAGGATTTTTTATTCTTGGGGGGGGATTTTAACTGCACAGAGGATGATTTTAATGACAGAAACCACACAGAGCCACATCCAGCTTCACAGCAGGTGCTGAGGAGGCTGGTCCATTCTCATGGTCTGGTGGACGTGTGGAGAAGGATGCATCCGGACTGCCGACAGTACACATGGTCCCACGTTAGGGAGGAAGGATCTCCTCAGCCAGGTTAGACCGTATTTATGTTTTTAAGCACCATTTTAATATTTTTAAAATGTGCAGCATTGTTCGGCTGGTTTTACTGATCACTCTTTGGTTTTATGTCATGTTTTTATTAGGAATTTTTACCTAGGAGCGCATATTGGCATTTTAATACAGTTTTAACTTTCGATAGGAATTTTAGAGAGGTGTTGTTTTATTTTGGGGCATTTTAGGCTGAGGAAGAGTGATTTTAATAATCTTAGGCAGTGGTGGGACCGTGGTAAGGTAGAAATTAAGCTCCTTTGTCAGCAGCACACTTTCAACGTCACTAGAGACGTCACCAGATCTATGAAGGACCTGGAGACTGAGATAGTGGACCTAGAAAGTTTAAGCGAGTCCACAGGAGATCGAGGACATATTGAAGTCCTCAAAGTAAAAAGCGGCTCTCGCCGACCTGTTCAAGTAAAAGTGCAAGGCGCACTGGTCAGGTCGATTCCAGACCATCGCGAGATGGACACTCCTCTAGCTTCTTCTTCGGCCTGGAGAAGAGGAGTGGGCAGGGGCGAGTGATCCACTCACTGCTGACGGACGCAGGGCAGTCGGTTGTGGAGCCAAGCCAGATCCGGAAGCGAGCGGAGGGGTTTACTCCTCCCTTTATGCCACTGAGTATAGGGAGGAGGGAGAGTCGACGGAGGGGCTCTGTGGGAGCTGCCTCAGGTCTCCGAGGAGACTAATGAGGAGCTCGACAGACCCATAACCCCCAAGAGCTGAAAGCTGCCCTGCAGGAATGCAGGAGGCGCGCCCGGAATCGACGGCCTCCCGCTGAATTTTACAAAAAATACTGGGATGTCCTCGGAGGGGACATCCTAGACGTCTTCAATGAGAGTCTGGCCTCTGGTTCCATGCCGATGTACTGCCGGAGGGCAGTGCTGACGCTACTGCCAAAAAAAGGAAACCCGTTGGACATCGGTAACTGGCGCCCTGTGTCTCTGCTGTGTGTGGATTACAAGCTTCTGTCCAGGGTCCTGGCCTCCAGGCTGAGGGTAGCTATGGAGCAGGTCCTCCATCGGGACCAGACCTACTGTGTGCCCGGCAGGTCCATGGTGGACAACGTCCACCTCATTCGGGACGTTTTGGAGGTCTCCAGCTCGTTGGGTATGGATACTGGTCTGATTTCTCTAGATCAGGAAAAGGCTTTTGACCGCGTTGAACACGGCTTCCTCTGGAAAGTTCTGGGGAAGTTTGGGTTCAGCGCTGGCTTCATAGCTAAGATCAAGGTGTTGTACAGTAATGTTGAGAGTGTGCTGAAGATAAACGGCAGGCTGTGTGCTCCTTTTAGAGTGAGTAGAGGGTCCGGCAGGGCTGTGCTCTGCCCGGGATGCTCTCGCACTCTCCTCGAGCCCTCCTCATTAAAATACGCTCTAGCCTACATGGTTTGGTTTTACCTGGTTTTAGTAAAGGAATGATTTTATCGGCATATGCCGACGACGTTGTTGTTTTTATCAAGAATCAAAATGATGTAAACCTTTTAAATCAAATAGTACATGATTTTAGCACGGCATCATCAGCGAGGGTGAACTGGAAGAAAAGCGAAGCCCTCGCTGTGCGGGAGTGGCGTGGTGGCCTCGGTTCTTCCACAAAAGCTCATATGGAAAAAGGACGGTTTTAAATATTTAGGAATATACCTGGGAAACCGAGGATGATCGAGAAGATCTGGGAGGTCGTCACAGTGAAGATACCGCGGAAACTTTCCAATTGGAAGTGACTGCTCTCCCAGATGTCTTTTAAGGGTAGAGTACTGGTTTTAAACAATCTTATTGCATCCCAACTGTGGCACAGGTTGACCGTGTTAGACCCTCCCTCTGGCTTCTTAGCTAACATACAAAAGAAGATGGTGGATTTCTTTTGGGAGGGTCTACACTGGGTGCCACAGGGGGTGCTGTTTTTAGCCAGAGAGGAGGGGGACAGGGCCTCGTCCACCTGGCCAGCCGGACGGCCACTTTTAGATTACAGTTTGTTCAGAAGTTTTTAACGAGTCCGGGGTTTTTAGTGTGGCGAGACGTGGCCAGCTGCATCCTCAGACGTGCTGACAACCTGGGGCTGGATACTGCTCTGTTTTTAATAGACTCCAGCATTTTAAAACTAAGTGGGCTGCCTCCTTTTTATCAGGGTGTTTTTAAGTCGTGGGCCCTTTTTAAGCACGAAGGTGCCCACAGTCTGACTCTCTGTTCTGGTTGTTGAGAGAACCATTAATTTATAATGCACGACTGGACATTAGCAGCAGCGTCACCCTGGACTAACGGCGCTGCTGCGAACAAAGACCCTTTCCTGCAGCAGTTGGTGGATGCAGTGGGGCCGTCGCTGAGCGACCCCCCGGCCCTGGGCTCCCTGCTGGGGATGCATTCCGACCGGGTGGCGAGGAGGCTCCTGGAGCTGTGGAGGCAGAGGCTGACCGGGTTGGAGAGGAGCCTCCTCAACGACTACAGCCAGCAGAGAGCAGAGCCGGACCCTGCAGACCCCTTCCCAGACATCTCCCTCAGCCCGGGGCTAGGGGGACTCACCGCAGCCTCACCCCGGTTCGTATGGATGTGAATGAGTGTTGGTGGTGGTCGGAGGGGCCGTAGGCGCTGATTGGCTGCCACGCTTCCGTCAGTCTGCCCCAGGGCAGCTGTGGCTACTGATGTAGCTTACCACCACCGGGATGACTGTGTGTGTGACTACTGGACTCTGTAAAGCGACTTCGGGATGTCGGCATGCCTTGAGAAGCGCTATATAAAATAAATGATTATTATTATTATTATTATCACCGGCCCCCTGCTAAGAACGAGCCACCCAGAAAACTGCACACTGAACAAAGCAGACAAGAAGACTTTGTATTTTAACCTCGTGAAGAGTATCAACAGGTCCAGACTGTGCAACAGACCGCCCACTGTGTGGTCAGAGAGACTTGGGCATGGAGGCCCTGGCCCGCAGTGGGGGGTTCTATACAAGCCTCCCCTGAAGAAAAGGACCGCTGACCTCCAGTGGCGGATTTTACACGGTGCTGTCGCGTCCAACGCTTTTATTTCGGTAATCAATCCCGCTGTCCTGAGCCAGTGCCCTTCTGTGACCTCCGGGAGACTATTTACCATGTTTTTAACGAGTGTAAGAGACTTTTGAGTTTCTTCACTCTTTTAACATTGGTTTTAGTCTTTTAATGTGGCTTTTACAGAGAAGGTTTTTATCATGGGAGCTGCCTACAAAAAAACGGCAAAAGAAAAGAGGCAGATCCATATATTTTTATCCCGTGAAGCCAAAATGGCCATTTATTTAACAAGGAAGTCCCGGGTGGAAAACAGAGAGGGGCAGGAAGCCAGGGCAGTGTGGCTCTGTAACATCAGAGCCAGACTCTGGCTGGAGTTCAGATTTTATAAACACATTGGAGACCTGGATGCTTTTAAACAACGCTGGTGTTTTAAAGGTATTGTTTGTTCTGTGGTGGAGGAGGAGCTGGAGTTTGCACCACTTTTTATTAGGTAAAGCATGTGTTTCTGTTTTTTAAATATTTTGTTTTGTTTGTTTGCTTTTATTTTAAACGACCCGATTTTTAAAACACTTCATTTTTAAAGAAACGTAATGGTTAAAGAAATGTAAATAAAGTGTTTTTCAAAAATAAAAAATAAAAAATCTCCCTCTCTCTCTCTCTCCCTCTCTCTCTCTCTCTCTCTCTCTCTCTCTCTCTCTCTCTCTCTCTCTCTCTCTCTCCCTCCCTCTCCCTCTCTGGGGATGCTGGAGACAATGCAGCCGGTATTGATCCGGCTCTCTGATATGCAGACTGCATGTCAACCAATCAATACGAGGAACATTGGCTGCTGGGGGAACATAAGATAAAATAAGACCAGGAATAAAGAGCCGGACCCGGGGGTGAAAGGCTCCGGTGTTGGTGGATCATGTCCGTGATGTCCCGGCTGTGGTTGTGGCCTCCTCCTCCTCCTCCTCCTCTACTGTATTATTTACAAAGACCTCTTTCATCACTTCCTGTCGGGTCAACCCAACAGAACTAAGTGTTCAGTAGGAGGAGTCTTCTTCGAGACCTCGAGTCGTGTCTCCTCCCACACGACCTTATATGGAGCGGCACGACAGAAACTAGCAATCAAACAGAATTCCCAAGTTAAGAAGGATTTGAGGCCGAAGCTCGTATGAAAGAAAACACATTCATCAAATGTTGGGCTCTCCAGGAGATCATTCCTGGATCCACTCGCATTTCATTTCACCTCAAATGTCAAACTTTTGCCATTTTGTGGTTTTCCTTTGAGAGCTTTTTTTATTTTTTCATCCGCCCGACTGGATGATGTCATCGTCTGCTTCCAGTGGATCGGAGATTCTGGAACGCTCCACGGCTCCACCGCCTCCCGTCTGGCGAGGTCTTGACCTCCTTCTCGCTCTTCTGAGTGATTAACTTCCTCCGTTAATGAAGCTTCTGTTAAATAACCATCTTCTCCACCGTGGACGGCCTTTTCCTTTGTCTCTCCTCCACCGCAGATTCATCCCCTTATTCTACTTCTCTCTGCTCACACACACACACACACACACACACATGGGGTTGCGTTTCAGTAATTTGCAGGACTCGTCTAGACAGCCTGCAGACGAGCGGAGGGAATCTCGGCCTCTCCGCATTTCCGCGTAATTGAGGATGATGTAACCGATTGTCCGTGCATTGCATTCCGTAAAGTTGCATAACAGCACATTATGTTTTTATTCCTCTAATTATTACATCACAGCCGGTGAGGTCACGTTGACATTTTTTTTTTTTTTAATTGTCCAGTGTGCTGTTCTTCTTACCAGCACTGGACAAAACAACAACAACAACAATATAAGTACATGTATAAACTAGAAAACAGAGGAATTTTTCTTTTTTTTCAAGAGTTTTGGACAAATTAAAAAATGTGGTGTTAATAATGGTGCGAGATTAAAATTCAGAGGATCTGCAAAGAGATTCCAGTTTATCCTCAGGGGAACGGGAACATATCGAGGAACGCCGTCTGATAGTTGTCGAGACGTTCGACTCATAACCGCGAATTTCAACCTCATGGTGGCGCCAGAGTAAAAGTCTGGGCATCATCAAACTCAGTGGGATCCATCCTCTGGGGACCATGAACGCCTCTACGAGATCTTCTGGCAATCCGTCCAACGGTGGCCGAGATATCGCCGCGGGTCAACGCACGGCGTTGTGCGATTTGTCGTTTTTTACAAAGACGCAAAGACGATGTCTTTCTTTATGTCTTTATGTCTCTTTTGTTTGTTGTTGTTCTACATCAAAAAAACACATATAATGAGCCAACAATGTGTTCACGCCTCTCTGAGCATGTTCATGACTTCCTGTCTGTGGCTCTCAGCTGCGATCCCATTGGCTACTACAGAAGAGCCTCAGGGAACAGTCACAGTCGTAGGGTTTCTTTTTTCCACAAAGACTTCATAACCTCTTAAAACAGCTGCGTACAGTTCCTAAAGTACATTATTCATTGTTTGTCAGCGACTATTTGTTTTAATTTGTGGCAGCGGGTACGATGTGTGTGAGGGATTGAGCCAAAAAAAGGTGTGTGTGTGTGTTCAGTGAGGCTTCATTGGTGTTTTAATGGAGCTCAATGGAAGAAGAGATGTAAGCGTTGATGCAGGTGGGAGATTCTGGTCTTTCTTTAATTGGCGTGGATTCATTTATTCAAGAAAAATAACAGAACCACCGGCCTCATCCGGAGAAGACAAGAACGTCTCTTCAAGAATTTGGCAATTTGGGGGAAATCAGATGCTGCCGGGAGGCGATGTGAGGATCTCCAGGCTGTGTTTCCCTGATTACAGGGAGGAGGCTCTCAGTGACTGCTTCAGACAATCAATGTGTGAGCAGCAGGAGGCGTGAGGGGGAGGAGGGCGGGTCGGGGGGGTTAATGTGTAAACTGTGGACATCAAGGCGCCCTAAGGGTCCGTGTGAGGTCGGTTCATCCGGCTGCTCCTGCACTGGTTTCTCTGTGTTGCGTGAAAACCCGACTGGATCTGGACCGAGCCGAAGGGCGAAGGTCACCGCTCCAGAGACGACCTCGGGGACCCGCCGTGTACCGGGGACTTTGGGGGGAAATCAATCGATCGGAAAAGGCTGAAACCCTCGGAATCGAAGGTGGAACCGAAGGTCGGTCCCTTCACACCGTGGCCCTGTGGGCCTTCCTCACTGCTCGTGGAAACCTCCCAGCATCAACATGGCCGCCACTGGAGGAACACAGAGTCAAGATGGCCGCCGGTGGAGGAACACAGAGCCAACATGGAGGACCACAGAGTCAACATGGAGGAACACAGAGTCAACATGGAGGACCACAGAGTCAACATGGAGGACCACAGAGTCAACATGGAGGACCACAGAGTCAACATGGAGGACCACAGAGTCAACATGGAGGAACACAGAGTCAACATGGAGGACCACAGAGCCAACATGGAGGAACACAGAGCCAACATGGAGGACCACAGAGCCAACATGGAGGACCACAGAGTCAACATGGAGGACCACAGAGTCAACATGGAGGACCACAGAGTCAACATGGAGGACCACAGAGTCAACATGGAGGAACACAGAGTCAACATGGAGGACCACAGAGTCAACATGGAGGACCACAGAGTCAACATGGAGGACCACAGAGTCAACATGGAGGACCACAGAGTCAAGATGGCCGCCGGTGGAGGAACACAGAGTCAACATGGAGGAACACAGAGCCAACATGGAGGACCACAGAGCCAACATGGAGGACCACAGAGTCAACATGGAGGACCACAGAGTCAAGATGGCCGCCGGTGGAGGAACACAGAGTCGACATGGAGGAACACAGAGTCGACATGGAGGAACACAGAGTCGACATGGAGGACCACAGAGTCGACATGGAGGAACACAGAGTCGACATGGAGGAACACAGAGTCAACATGGAGGACCACAGAGTCAACATGGAGGACCGCAGAGCCAACATGGAGGACCACAGAGTCAACATGGAGGACCACAGAGTCAACATGGAGGAACACAGAGTCAACATGGAGGACCACAGAGTCAACATGGAGGAACACAGAGTCAACATGGAGGACCACAGAGTCAACATGGAGGACCACAGAGTCAACATGGAGGAACACAGTCAAGATGGAGGAACACAGTCAAGATGGAGGAACACAGAGTCAACATGGAGGACCACAGAGTCAACATGGAGGAACACAGAGTCAAGATGGAGGAACACAGTCAAGATGGAGGAACACAGAGTCAACATGGAGGAACACAGAGTCAACATGGAGGAACACAGAGTCAAGATGGAGGAACACAGTCAAGATGGAGGAACACAGAGCCAACATGGAGGACCACAGAGTCAACATGGAGGACCACAGAGTCAACATGGAGGAACACAGAGTCAACATGGAGGACCACAGAGTCAACATGGAGGAACACAGAGCCAACATGGCCGCCAGGGGAAGAAACCATCATGGAAAGCTGGGCGTGGATCTGGGGAGAAGTCGACGTTGCATCAGAACATTATGGGATGGAATGATGCGAGATGTCGTGAGGTCGTCGTGTTTCTTTGAGGCATCACGATGTCCTCCAGGTCCATTGCCAGACTTTAATGGACAGGAGGAAGATCAATATGTTCTCTTACAAACTTTATTGATTCGGAGAGATGAGATTATGTTATCAGCGTTATCACCTGATTGGCTCTGGGCCGCGGGTCCTGACCAATGGGCTGCCCCGACCCCTGACTCCTCAGGGTCGATGGTTACCACGGATACAGCCTCATGAAGCATGTTTATAAACATTATTAATGGGCTGAAGTAAACAAGATAAATAAGTAAAAACGGCCCTTCTTCTTCTTCTTCTTCCTTTTTCCTTATTTCCTTCTTTTTCTCTTCTTGCCTTCATCTTCTTCCTCTTCTTCTTCTTTCCTTCTTCTTCCTCTTCTTTCCTTCTCCTTCCTCATCTTCTTCTTTCCTTCTTCTTCTTCTTTCCTTCTTCTATTTCTTCCTTCTTCTTCTTCCTTCTTCTTCCTCTTCTTTCCTCCTCCTCCTCTCCCCCCACCCCCTCCCCTTGGCCTCTCCTCCCTGGAGGAGTCCTGGTGGAGGACGTCGTGATGAAATGGAGACTTTATGACGCGTGAGTCGATCTTCATCCACCACTGTTCCTCCATTAGCGTCTCGGTCCTCACAGACGGACGAGGGCTGGAACATTAAACGATCACGTTTCATCCCGGGAGGAAGAGGAAGAGGAGGAGGAAGAGGAGGGTGGTGGTAATGGCCTCCACCAATGCAGCTGTCGCCCACACGGCACCCCCATTGAAGACTCAGTGGACCTTCATGGTGGCGATGAAGACCATGGTTCATCTTCTCCACCGTGACGCCGTCAGTCATCAGTTTGGTTATTTGACGTGACGCGCTGTGTGATTCATAAAGTCTTCATAAATATTGTGATATTGATTTCAATCATAGCCCAGCCTTAGTTATTAAAGGCGACGTGTCATCAACTAAACTAAACTAATTATTATTAATTACTTCCACTGTTGTTTTTAGCATTTTCATACATTTCTCTTTCGTTTTGTTTCCATATTTGTTGACCTAAATGATAAAGTGGTTAAAACAAAAGAGGGAAAAGCTAGAAATTAGTAACATTTTATTTTCCTGTGTACATTATTTATTATATTACATTAATTATCTGAGGCTTTTATCCAAAGGAACGTAGAATAATCTGTTTTTATTCAGGGAAGTCGATATAGTGAACAACTAAATAAAATATAAACAGGGAAACAATCAATCAATAAATTCAGGTTCCATGATATCAAAAATATTCACTTGGCAAATATTTAATTATTAGAAATAAATTAAATGTTCGACTTTTCAAGTTTACAAAAAGTGAGAAACTTTAGTCCTTTAAGAGTCCAACCGGTACGCTCCGGGGGCGGGGCTACAGGTTGCTCTGTCACTCCTCCTCAGTCCAGGCGTGGTCACCATTCATTGGTTTGAAAAAATAAAAAATGGCGGCGGCCAAAATGTTGAACTCCACAACCCTCTGAGGGACGTCACCATGACGACGTCCACTTCCTGCTCATATCCACCGTCTACGACCCCGAGTCAAAGCAAAAGTATTCGATCTGGACCACGATACATATTATTTGACCGTGTTCATATAAGTTTATCATGCTAACATTAGCTAATTAGCATTAAAGACACAGTACACACAGAAACGCCACAAACGGGAAGATCGTGCTCACGACCGAGGAACGCTGGAGGGTCATCGAGACGTCGAGGTTCATCCTCTGGGGACCATGACAACAGACCCCACCCGCAGATGTTGAGATGCTTTCCTAGAGGCACGCCCCTAACCACTGTAGACATGGTTACAGGAGCTTATAGATATCACACACACACACACACACACACACACACTGATATATTCTCCTCACACACACACACACACTGATATATTCTCCTCACACACACACACACACACACTGATATATTCTCCTCACACACACACAGCATCCTGTCAGACAAGAAAAAGGGTAAAGAGAATCAAGGCGAACAGCATCCCGGAGTAGTGGAGGCCTGAGCGTGGTCACATGATGCAGAGTCAGCATCTCGTCCCTGAGTCTGAACGCTGCATTACATCATCGGAAACACCTCAGAGCTCCCTCAGTACGGAGAGGGGATCGAACACACGGCGCTATCTTAACGAGTGGTTAACATTTAAAGTGACACGCCTTTAAGATCATAATAATAATGATAGTAATGATAATGATTCCAGCATTCTGGGCGCGGCGGGTCAGGAGAACGCGTGGAGATTAATAATTCAGAGGCCGTTATTGATCCGCGCTCCGGCTTCTGTACGCCGAGGAGGAGGAGGGTCTTTCATCTGGACCTCACGGGCACACACAAACATACACAAACACACACACACACACACACAAACACACATACACACACTAAACAAAGATGTGACATCAGTGTAATGTGAGCTGTAACTGTGAAAGAAGAGAGTCTGGAGGGAAATGTTAAGATGTCCTTCAGATGGAGGACAAATACTCTTCATCATAGAGGAGTAGTCATTTTATATAGACTTCTATACAACCAGAGGAGTCACCTCCTGGTGGTCAGGAGAGAGAATGCAGCTCTAACACATGAAGCATAGACTTCTATACAACCAGAGGAGTCGGCCAAGATGAAAGCTGCATTGTGGAAATATACACAACCTTTACAGAAACACATGTGACCTTGACACACTGCAGTGTGTGTGTGTGTGTGTGTGTGTGTGTGTGTGTGTGTGTGTGTGTGTGTTTCCATGTGCAATAGCTGACAGTGATGTACGGGGTGGAGGAACGAGGAATATCTGAGACATGAAGGAGAGGAGAGAGAGAAAGGGGCGCGGCCCAGAGGAGATGGAGTGCTTCAGGTTCTTCACATGTTTTAATATCCTGGTTCTCCTCAAACACCTTTTCATCATCAGACGAGCGACGCCTTTATTTTTGAATACATGTGTTTGAGTTATTCTTGTAGAGCAGACACTTCTCTTCTGCGTGATCCAAAACAAAACCAAAGTTATTCCAGGAACAACGTCTAGACTGACATCCACCTCAGAGAGAGTCTAGCCTCATGATTCATGGTTTCTGGTGGCGGTTGATTTCGGTTGGTTTCTCCCGCCAGCCGCTGCTCTGAGTCACAGCTGGAGGAGTCGAGGGTTCCAGAGCATCCGACTTTATTATAGATACGATAAACGTGTGCAGCTTCCAGCTCTCAAGGGTCTAAATATTACAACCATAAACTCATGTTTACATGTTGACTGAGGGGATACATCAAGAGAGAAGCCGAGTCCTTATATAGACTTCTATACAACCAGAGGAGTCGCCCCCTGGTGGTCAGTAGAGAGAATGCAGCTTTAACACATGAAGCATACACTTCTATACAACCATTGCAGTCGCCCTCTGGTGGTCAGGAGAGAGAATGCAGACCCTTTCGCATCGATACAATTAAAAAATAACTTACGTTAAATAAATAAAGGATTTAACGTTTCTCCCACATCATTTTATTTCTAGCAGAAAACATATAAGTTATTAAAAATAACAATTTAGAGAACTTTCTCATGTGTTGTTTCTAGCCATCGTTTGTTGAGCGGTGTGTTCAGGGGTAACTCGTAGAATCCGCCCTCAGATATCGACTCTTCACAAGAGGTCGACTTTCACGGTTTAGTACGAACACCACCTTGTTCGTGTTTCTGATTCACGTGAATGCCTCTGGATCTCCTCGCAACGGTAATATCCGAGCAGTCTTTGAACGCATCACGACAGCAGAGTGTAGGTGTGGAGCTGCACGCCAGGGCCGACCCTGCCTTCTTCATCCTCCTCCTCCTTCTCCTCCTCCTCCTCCTCCTCCGCCGCAGCCGCAACAGCAGCAGCAGCAGCAGCAGCACCGCCTCTCTTCTCTGCTCCATCCAAGGACGGTAAGGACCGATTATTCTCGATTTACACACCCTGACAGCCCGCTTCTCGGCCCGGGAGGGGGACGTTGCAGCAGGCGGAGACAGAGCCCCGGACCGGGGAGGAGGCGGCTGGTTGCGTAACGGCGCAGCGGGGCAGCGGCCGTCCGCAGCCCCGCCGCGCGGGGCGAAGCCACCGGAGGAATCTGACCGCAGGAAGGGGAAAACATGTGTATATTACCGGGAGGATTCTCGGTGCCCGGTGGGCTCGGGCTGTTGCAGCGGACTCACTGTGTGTGTGTGTGTGTGTGTGTGTGTGTGTGTGTGTGTGTGTGTGTGTGTGTGTGTGTGTGTGTGTGTGTGTGTGTGTGTGTGTGTAGGTGTGTGTGTGTGTGTGTGTGTGTGTGAGAGAGAGAGAGAGAGTACCGTTATGGGGCTCGGGTTAGACGTCTCACTGCATTTGGTGGCTCGGCTCTTCTCGTTTGACTCCTTAAAAGAACACATTTATATGGAGACGTCTGCATCTGGTGCCTCTGAGACGCACCGGGTGCTTTGTGGTGTTCTGAAGAGGCTTTAGGAGGTCATGAGCCCCCAGAAGACAACATGTGATTTATTAAAATATATATATAACCACTCGATGGCTTAAAGGATGGTTACAACAATGCCAGGGATATAATTCTACAAAATCTTCATATATATATCTATGTATATATATAATATTTTATATAACATATTTTCATTATATATATTATAATATATAATCTATATATTTATATTATTTATATATGAATATATATTTATTATTATATATTCTTCGAAATCTTTCCATTATATATATATATTTATATATATATATTATACTATATATATAATATACATATATATATTATACTATATATATAATATACATATATATATATATATATATATATATATATATATACACACACACACTATATATACAGCTTTAAATGTGTCATTGTAGAATGTAAACTCCTCCTCTGGTCTAACCCAATCACAGGTAGATTTCATAACGTATACATCACAAATAACCACATGGTTTTGTTCACACTGTGAATTAGATTTTGGACAAAATGAAGAGTATTTAATGCAAAATGAATGATGAGATAAGATGAAATTGTGCATCACTCGATCTCAAATATATGGATTTCATCGCGGATTTCAACTTTTCATATTTAATTATCCTTCCCTCAAAACCCCCCCCCCCCCTCCACACACACACACACACACATAATCCAGGTGTGTTGAGTCGTGGGCCCTCCCTCCTGTCTCAGTGGCGATGCTGACGGTCCATTCGTCAGCTCTGCTCTCCGTCCGGTCGAGTAGATTTAGGTAACCTGATTTCTTAAAATGGTGTGAGAAGAAGAAAAGGAAGAAAAAGAAAATAAATAAAAAGCATCGTCTGGTGAGCGGATGTCAGTGGATCAGAGTTGCGCAACAGGCGAGACCAAAACTAACTTTAATAATGTCCCTAAAACAGAGGAGGAACACACATAGAGCCGACTTCTGTTTCCATTCACACGATGTCACGCACGTGTCGAGCATCGACTCGGACGCCATCAGTCGATCAATCGATCAATATAAACGATCGAGTCGTTGTTTTAGTAATTCATCATAAACTAAACGTTCACTGCCTTCAGTCTTAAATGTAATTTCTCATTTCAACGTGTAATTGTTTAAATCTTTTGTTTTATTGATTGTTCGGAACATAAAGCGTCAGATACCGATATTATTTTGGTGCTTTTCACAAAATATGTAGAGATTGTTTGATAAATGATGATCAGCAGCGAGGATAAATGAGTTGCTGAAGGACAGAAGATGACGTCACTTTGATTTCTCGAAGCTTTTAAACAAAAAACCCACATGTGAGATGTCCTGTGGTCTCATGGAGGGGACCGGCCTCCACGCTGCTCCCACCGCTAATATACTCACGACTCATCGAGCTGGGGATTGTTTTATTGACACATCATTCAGTCCATGGTCACGTGATGATTGTTTTGTCAAATATATTTAGTTTACTCTCGCCAGACAAAGAGAAAGAAGATGAAAGTCACATTTCATCCACTGGAACCAGACGTTAGACATTGAAGCGTGAAGGAAAACAACGATTCATCGTGATTAGAACAGATTTCCGCGTGTCTGTTGTCTTCAGTGGACAAGCATCAACTCAACAAAGGCCTCCTGCTGTGAGAGGAACTCGAAACAACGGCTGTGGTGATGACAACGACAGGGAGCTGTGTTTGAGATGGCCTTGAGCCGGCTTAGGCAGCAGCAGCACTAGAAGCAGCAGCATTAGAAGGATTAGCAGCAGCAGCAGCAGCAGCAGTAGTAGCATTAGCATGATTAGCAGCATTAGTAGCATTAGCAGGATTAGCAGCATTAGCAGGATTAGCAGCATTAGTAGCATTAGCAGGATTAGCAGCAGTAGCAGCACTAGAAGCAGCATTAGTAGCATTAGCCGCAGCAGTAGCAGTAGCATTCGTAGCAATAGCAGCATTAGCAGGATTAGCAGCAGTAGCAGCAGCAGCAGTAGTAGCAGCATTCGTAGCATTAGCAGCATTAGCAGGATTAGCAGCAGTAGCAGCAGCAGCAGTAGTAGCAGCATTCGTAGCATTAGCAGCATTAGTAGCAGCAGCATTAGCTGGATTAGCAGCAGATCACTTCGGATTCTTTGTCTTAGATTCTCCGGTCGATAAACAGACATCCATCAGGCCTGCTGCTTCGTCCTCTTCGTCGTCGTCCTCCTCCTCCTCCTCCTCCTCTTCCTTCTCCTCCTCCTCTTCATCCTCTTCGTCCTCCTCCTCCTCCTCCTACGACACACCACCCTGTACTGAGCTCTCTGATCGCCCATCATGCCTCAGGGAGGTGAGGCAGAGTGCTGAGCTCAGTGAGATCCGGGAGGAGCGAGGAGCGAGGAGGAGGAGGAGCGAGGAAGAGGAGGAGTGAGGAGGAGCAAGGAGGAGGAGGAGGAGGAGGGGGACGAGTCGTTTGTTCTGCTTCACCTGACGAAGATTTAGAAAACAAGAAGGTTACGTAGAGAGATGAGGAAACGAGTAAGACCCTGCGTACCCCATGCGTCTCCAGCCTGTCTCCTCTGTGGATGTTCCTCTCCACGTGAGACGCGTTCAGGGAGCTCCATGAGGCTCATTCAGCTCATGGGTTCCCTTTGGACTCACCTGGACGCTGCATGCTTACGACACATCCGTGAAAAGCAGCAGGTACAAACAGAGGAAACAGACTCTGCTTCTCTGGAGTTGTTGTCCCTGTTGAGTCATGATTCACTTTGATGTTTCATTTCCTGCAGCGGCAGCAGAGCTCCGGGAACCGAGTTCATGTGTCGTGGTCAGATTATTTGTTCTGCCTGATGGACGAGAAGTTAGTTGATGAAAAAGAAGAAAAATCACCAAACAACCAGAGGAGTCGCCCCCTGGTGGTCAGAAGAGAGAATGCAGCTTTAACACATGAAGCATAGACTTCTATACAACCAGAGGAGTCACCCCCTGGTGGTCAGGAGGGAGAATGCAGCTTTAACACATGAAGCATAGACTTCTATACAACCAGAGGAGTCGCCCCCTGGTGGCCAGGAGAGAGAATGCAGCTTTAACACATGAAGCATAGACTTCTATACAACCAGATGAGTCACCCCCTGGTGGTCAGGAGGGAGAATGCAGCTTTAACACATGAAGCATAGACTTCTATACAACCAGAGGAGTCGCCCCCTGGTGGCCAGGAGAGAGAATGCAGCTTTAACACATGAAGCATATACTTATATACAACCAGATGAGTCACCCCCTGGTGGTCAGGAGAGAGAATGCAGCTTTAACACATGAAGCATAGACTTCTATACAACCAGAGGAGTCGCCCCCTGGTGGTCAGGAGAGAGAATGCAGCTTTAACACATGAATCATAGACTTCTATACAACGACAGCAGTCGCCCCCTGGTGGCCAGGAGAGAGAATGCAGCTTTAACACATGAAGCATAGACTTCTATACAACCAGAGGAGTCGCCCCCTGGTGGTCAGGAAGGAGAATGCAGCTTTAACACATGAAGCATAGACTTCTATACAACCAGAGGAGTCACCCCCTGGTGGTCAGGAGGGAGAATGCAGCTTTAACACACGAAGCATAGACTTCTATACAACCAGAGGAGTCGCCCCCTGGTGGCCAGGAGAGAGAATGCAGCTTTAACACATGAAGCATAGACTTCTATACAACCAGATGAGTCACCCCCTGGTGGTCAGGAGGGAGAATGCAGCTTTAACACATGAAGCATAGACTTCTATACAACCAGAGGAGTCGCACCCTGGTGGCCAGGAGAGAGAATGCAGCTTTAACACATGAAGCATAGACTTCTATACAACCAGAGGAGTCGCCCCCTCAGAGGGCTTTACAATCTGCACACATAGACATCAGCAGGGCCGAGGCAGGAGACCGGCCCACCAGGAATGAGGCATCGCGAAAGAGGCCGGAGCAATGAGGCCAGGCCCTGGGGGAAGGAGGCACAAAGAAGGAGGCACAAAGAAGGAGACCGAGCCATTGGGAAGGAGGCCAGCTCCAGGCCAGGGGCTGGATGTGTGAAGCAGAGGTCAGGAGTCAGGACCCGCTTCAGATACAGCCAGGCCCAATGGACCCGACGAGACGTGGAGTCAAAACGACTCCGGGAGGAAGCAGAGTTAGTCATGTGTGATGGAGAGATGTACATTCATCCATAAGGAGAGAGGAGAGGAGAGAGGTGCTCAGTGTATCCTCTCAGCCTCTAGCAGCGTGAACCTGGTTCTATACCGATAAGACCATCAGAGGAAAGTCTTCAGTCTACTTGAGGTGACTGTGTCTGCCTCCAGGACTGAAGGTGGAGCTGGTTCCATAAAAGAGGAGGAGCTTGCCACCTGGTTTCAAGCTGATTGTTTTGGTGAACCTTCTGGTTCACTCATCAACTGGACATGAGTTTCAGACTCATGGTGAACATAGTGGAGCATTTACAGCTAGAGCGGCAGATATTTCCCTCAGGGGTCGGTGGAGACCCAAAACGGAGCTAAAAGAGAGTGGATATTGAACGCTGTGATTCCTCGTGTGCAATATGTGTAAATGAGCTCTTTTAAATAAAGCAAACCTCCTAAGTTGACCGTATTTGTGTGAGTGGCTCTAACACTAAGTGATAATAACACAGCCCGGCCTGCCAATAACCACACTCATTATATCACCATTCAGCTTCCCCCGCTGTGACTCATTACCCCCTTGTGACTCTGATGAGGTCACTCAGAGGACAGCTTACGGCTTTTGTCGAAAAAGAAAAGGTACCGTGTATCACGGCGCCCTCACGATGAACGAGCTTCAAACCCAACGAGGCAACAGTGACATCATCACGTGTCCGTTCTCCTCTCGGTGACATCATCACGTGTCCGTTCTCCTCTCGGTGACATCATCACGTGTCCGTCCTCCTCTCGGTGACATCATCACGTGTCCGTCCTCCTCTCGGTGACATCATCACGTGTCCGTCCTCCTCTCGGTGACATCATCACGTGTCCGTTCTCCTCTCGGTGACATCATCACATGTCCGTTCTCCTCTCGGTGACATCATCACATGTCCGTCCTCCACTCGGTGACATCATCGCGTGTCCGTCCTCCACTCGGTGACATCATCACGTGTCCGTCCTCCACTCGGTGACATCATCACGTGTCCGTTCTCCTCTCAGTGACATCATCACATGTCCGTCCTCCACTTGGTGACATCATCGCGTGTCCGTTCTCCTCTCAGTGACATCATCACGTGTCCGTCCTCCACTCGGTGACATCATCACGTGTCCGTCCTCCACTCGGTGACATCATCACATGTCCGTCCTCCACTTGGTGACATCATCGCGTGTCCGTCCTCCTCTCGGTGACATCATCACATGTCCGTCCTCCACTCGGTGACATCATCGCGTGTCCGTCCTCCTCTCGGTGACATCATCACGTGTCCGTCCTCCACTCGGTGACATCATCACGTGTCCGTTCTCCACTCGGTGACATCATCACGTGTCCGTCCTCCACTCGGTGACATCATCACATGTCCGTCCTCCTCTCGGTGACATCATCACATGTCCGTCCTCCACTCGGTGACATCATCGCGTGTCCGTCCTCCTCTCGGTGACATCATCACATGTCCGTCCTCCGCTCGGTGACATCATCGCGTGTCTGTCCTTCGCTCGGTGACATCATCGCGTGTCCGTCCTCCTCTCGGTGACATCATCGCGTGGCCGTCCTCCTCTCGGTGACATCATCACGTGTCTGTCCTCCGCTCGGTGACATCATCGCGTGGCCGTCCTCCACTCGGTGACATCATCACTCAGGGTCTCTTACAGCCTCCGTTGAGTATTTACGGTCCACGAGGTCACAGCCGGCGTCTCTCTCGGCGCCGGGTGGCAGCGACAGCGTGCCGAGAGCGTGCCGGGCGTGCGTAGCGGCCGCAAAGCCACTTCCCATCATGCACCAGTGTTTCCTCAACGCTATAAAACGCCCACTCCTTTTCTTCAGACATCTCTCTGAGCTTTTCTTCTCCCCCCAACCAGCTAAACACTCCTGAGCTTCAGCCTCTGGAGGAGGGTCGCGTGTTCAATGCCAGACGCTAAAGCTGCACATATGAGACAGAAAGGGAACCATGTGACCCTGAAAGCGGCGCCGAGGGGGAAATGGTGCCGCCCGAATGAGACATGAGGACGTCCTGCACTAGATTCACAGTTGCAGTGACGTTATGTTGCCGTGTTCAGAGAGTTTGTGAGTGAAGCGCATTAAGAAGAAAAAAAGGTTTCACGATCAGACTTTTCAATGATGAGAAGCCGGGCCTGGAGCCGGTTCTGGAGCCGGGTCTGGAGCCGGGTCTGGAGCCGGGCCTGGAGCTGGGTCTGGAGCCAGGCCTGGAGTCGGGTCTGGAGCCGGGTCTGGAGCTGGGCCTGGAGCCGGGTCAGGGGACGCCCCGTCGTTCACTCTGGGACGCAGCGACAGGACGGCTGTCAGCATATGGTTATAAACCAATAATTTATTCTGAGTTTTTAAAGTTATCGACTCTAATATATATGGACTTAACGAACACGAGGCCCGCGGGCCAAATCCGGCCCGCCACGTCATTTTTCGTGGCCCCTGACGGCTTGAAAGACACACGCTCACCTTTTCTTGGAGAAATGTAAGAAAAATATCCCGTGCTTTTATTTTGAAGGTTTCAAATTAAATGGATTTATGTTGTCATATTAGAGACATTTTCTTATGTACAATATTTCTACACATGTAAACAATAATTAAATGCAAAGAATTATTTAAGGGAGTAGTTTATACGTTTCTATGTTTTCGTTGTACCCCTTTGAGGGCGCCGTGATGACTGGACCTCTGTCATCCCCCTAAAGAACAACAACCTCTAATATCCGTCGTATCGATCAGAAAGATGTGCAGTATTTGCAGGATTGGCATTACAATCCTTAAAGTAAAGAATTTCTACCGATTGAGCTCAGAGTAATCTGATCATCGGTAGAAACACCTGCACGTTGAGGCCTTTAATGCCGATGCGGTAAATACTGCACATCTCTCACCGCCGAGGCTCCGCAGGGCGACAGCACCGTGTGTTCGATTGCATCTTTACAGCCTACAACCAGAGGAGTCGCCCCCTGGTGGTCAGGAGAGAGAATACAGCTTAAGACACGCAGCTCAACATGTCACTGGAATGATAGACGATCTCAAGGCACGCTGAAGCAATGCATTGTGGGGCAAGTCTCACAGTTAGACATTTTTGTTGAGAGAACAGTTTATTTGTAGTATATTTGATAAGTATATAATATTATAACTCGATAGGGTGCTTTGAGTTTGTCGTGTTTTTGAATTACATGTTTTTTTAATGTTACTGCATATTATTTTGTCTGATTTTATACAGCGTCTTGTGTTTTTATTCTGTGGTTTTAGTATTTATACTTATTTTATTAAACAAAAATGGTACTTTACTCATGTTCTACTGTTTAACCGTGATCTATTATATCAGTGCTATGGTTTAATCAAAATGTTCATTGTTCATGCGACCTCTTGGGGTGAGGGGATGGGAACCGCTGAATACCCTGAATAAATACCATGGCAACTGAACTAACTAGAAAACAAGTAATACATCCTTGTAAATTAATCACATTCGAGCTGAAGGCCATTTGTTTTCATTTAAGTGAACCCTCCTTTAAAAGATGGGTGTTGACAGGCTATTTGAAAAAAAGATCTAAATTATCGCTCCCATTCGTGGAAATATTCATGAAATACAGCTTTTCACCGTTTTCTGCCGACTGGGACTCAACGCAGCTGCCACTGGGCAATCACCGCGAGCCAATCGGCTGGCAGGGACACTCTCCCCAGTGATTAGAGATCAATTTCACTAATAAAGGGCAGAAACATGGAGCTCAGTGTTTAACCTTTAACACAACGGAGCACCGAGTGTGCGGCAATGAATTAATCTTTGCTAACGTAGAAAAACATTGGAGAAAAAACCCAATCCTTTCCTCCTCCTCCAGCAGAAGAAGGAGACATAAACACTCGGTGACAGCTCCTTCACTCTTCTTTTAAAATGTGTTTAAAGCCGTAGGAAGAGGAGGGCAACATCTGTCATGCTAAATATAGATCCTCCGTGATGAAGCTGCTTCTGAAGCTCTGGCACTCGCCTTCACCTCCTGTACGACGTGCATCCTCTCATGCAGCAGCACCGGCACCCCCTCCCTCTCAGAAATGCTGCAATGCGTCTCCCTCAGCCAAGACTGGGTCAGTGTAACTCAGCTAGCAGCGACAGCCCGGAGAAGCGTCCCCATAGCAACTGCCAATGAGGCTTATGGCTCTCTCTGTTTTTGGGGGGGCGTTATTGTTGTGACTGTGTGTGAAAAGAACGTATTTCTAGGATTAAACTCGTCGGGGAGGGGGGGCTTTTTGTCAAAGCCACTGGAGAAACGAGATTGCAAGTGAGCAAGGAGAGGAGGCGGGGCTGAGGATGCTGGAAGACATGGAGGCTGTTGTTTTGTCAGTAAACGTCGCCGGGCATTCGGTTCTAGTGCGACACGTTGTGTTCCTCGTACTTTAACCTTTAAACCAGCTGCTCGGTTTACGTCACTTTAACTGAAGCATATCAAAGTAGCAGAATAGACACTCCCACTGAAATCAACAGCTTACGATGGGAAGAGCGGCGGCCATCTTTTTGTGTGTGTCGTTCAATTTTGTATCATCCAATAAACTAACTAGAACGGGCACTCGGTAGAGCGCATACCTTCGCATATCACAAGATTGGGCATTGAATTATGAACATGTTGGCATTAGTTGCATAACAATTGGATTAAAAATTGATGCTATGGTAAAAAGAAGATGTTGACCTTTTCATGACCTTGACCTTTGATCCGATCGATCCCAAAATCTAATCAAATGGTCCCCGGATAATAACCAATCATCCCACCAAATTTCATGCGATTCGGTTTAATACTTTTTGAGTTATGCGAGTAACACGCATACAAATAAATAAATAAATACACGGCGATCAAAAACATTACCTTCCGCATTTTCAATGCGAAGGTAAAAAGTAATGACATTCAGCCCGAGTTGTACTGGGAAAGCGCGAGATAGCAAACATGTTAGAATGCTAACGCGCTAACATAAGATGGTGAACATTGGCGTGCTAACGCTATCAACGGGATCACGTTAGCAAGCGGCCGCTAGCGTTTAGCTCGCTGTGCCAAATTATAACATCTCAGACTCTTCTTGCTATCAGAAACAAAACGTTTTATTTATTCTACACTGTCTGACAGTATTTCATATATTCTGTATCGGCTTGTGAAGAGTTCTCGATGGGACCTTCCCATTGAAATCAATGTAGTCTGATGGGCAGAGCGGCGGCCATTTCTACGAGTACCGTTCAATTTGTCTAATACATTCTGTTAATAATCTAAATATCTACTAAACTAATGGCATTGAGCCTCAGCTGTGGTAGATGGAGCTAATTAGCAACTGCTAGAATGCTAATGCGGTAATGCTATTCCTGCAAAACATTTAGCATGTTAGCGTTAGCATTTAGCTCACAAGTACAACCTCACAGACTCGTCTTAGATCGAAGAAAACTATTTTATCTCCTCAACACTCTGACAGTGTCATATAGATTCAGTGTTCAGGTTCTAGCTAACAGTAGTGGCCCCGTTATCTGTTTAACGTGGGCCACTACTGGCTGCTCATTGGCGAAGGTTTAGATGCGTTTTTAGTAAGTCCCGATAATTTGTCCTGTGGTTTTATTAACAGTCATTAAGTTCAGTCATTACCTACAGACCTGGCTCACATTCCGACGGTCAAAAACTGTTCGGTCTCGTCAATCAGCAACACCTGGCCTCCCACTTCACCTCATTAAGTAGGGACAAACGACACCTTAAAGCAAACTTGCCCCACCTAGTGGTGGGAGGTCCAAAGTTACAAAAACATAAGAAAACGTCTCCCACACTAATGCTAAATGCGAAGTAAACTGTGGATTCCATCCTGTGATAATCCTCCCGTCAGAGGAAAGCCCGCCACTCGACCGCTGTGTGTTCATTCTGTTATTATCCGTGTTTCCTGCAGGTCAACGGATTCTCCAGTATCAGAGTGATGACCTGGAGACAGTGGTGCTGGTGAACCCCTCAGAGGAGACCGCCGCCTCCGAGGTGAGTCACACCTGGACAACATGATCGCTATTTTTTTATTATTTCAGGCCATTTATATTTCATTTCAGCATGTGGCCCCAATGGGAGGTCCATGTCTCTCCTGCCAGTGGTCATCACTCAGTTGATTAACAGGAAAACACTCCGTGTGAGACGCTGACACTTCTATAAAAAAAGCCACTCAGACGCCTCACATTTCACTGTCTAGTCAGTTGTGAGTTTCGCTTTTGACTGATGGCGATTTTAAAATAATAAACATTCTGAAATGTGTTATTGAATTATTGTCTTATTTCAGGTCTACATGTATGACAATGTATTTGTAATACAGCTGATCTTTGAACCTCCTGAATAAACCCTGTTGGTTTGAAAATACACTGTCTAGATTTTTCATGCTGCAGAAAATTCAGCTTCTCATGAAGACATAAAAATAACATGACATTTGCTGACTGAAATTAAAAGGCAAGTGTGTAGTATTTTAGGGTTGTGGGGGGTCTATCAGCAGAAATGGAATATAATATTCACAACTATGTTTTCATTCGCGTAAAATCACCTGAAACTAAGAATCGTGTCTTTGTTTATTGAGAAAGAACTTCTTATTTACATATCCAGCGTTTCTCCTTCAGAGAGTCCTCCATGTTGCACCGTCATCTTTCTACAGTAACCTAGAGCGGACAAACCAAACGCCGGCTCTAGAGGCTCTGAGTTTTCCAATCACATTTATGTTCGTCCCTACAAAAAAAGATTCTTGTTTCAGGTGATTGTTGTTCTGATTTGGATGCCGAAGCATCAATGTTCGCAGTTGTTACAGTTGGTTGCTCTGTGCTTGACCCAGATTCGCTCTCTCATCACCGACTCTGCCCGGGAGAAGTTGCTGATACTGAGCGGCCAGAGCTCCGAGCGGGGAGGCGACATCCTACTGCAAGCCGGAGCCTTCACCTGGCAGCACTTCTCCGACATCGTCTCCAACCCTCAAGTAAGCAGAATGATCAAATGTATATAGAGTTTACATGGACACATTATTCAAGTGTTTATTTTAAACTGCTACTGTGTTCCCAGGTGATTGAAATCCTCTCCAAGGCCTCTTCAGAGAAGCCATCCAGGCTCACAGTTTCCTGTCAGGGAGACGGGGGCTGGAGCTCCCTTGGCCAAAGCCAGGAGCAGCAGTCATTTCAACGTTTTCTGGAATACCGCTTGAATCCGGAACCTCACCTGCCCGAGATGGACGGAGTCACGGAGTTCACCGAGTACGTCTCGGAGACGGTCGATGTGCCGTCATCCTTTGACCTCCTGGAGCCCCCGACCTCTGGAGGTTTTCTGAAGCTGTCCAAACCCTGCTGCTACATCTTCCCCGGGGGCCGAGGGGACTCCGCTCTGTTCGCCGTCAACGGATTCAACATCCTGGTGGATGGAGGGTCCGATCGGAAGTCTTGCTTTTGGAAGCTGGTTCGCCACCTGGACCGGATCGACTCCGTTCTGCTCACCCACATCGGCGCAGACAACCTCCCAGGCATCAACGGGTTGTTCCAGAGGAAGGTTGCGGAGCAAGAAGAGGCGCGCAACCAAGGAAGTGGGTCCAGTAGCCTGATCTCTCCTGAGCTCGGGATTGTGTTTTTTAACATCCCAGAGAAGCTTCGAATGCCCGAGTCCACGTTGAAAGTGAAGCGCAGCATTGAGGAAGCATCTCTTACCTTGCAGTACCTCAACAAGCTCGGTATCACACCGGAGCCTCTTCACAGGGTGGTGGGCAACACTATTGAACCCATCACACTATTCCATAAACTTGGCGTGGGAAAGTTAGACATGTATGTCTTAAACCCTGTAAAGGAGAGCAAAGAGATGCAGTTTCTCATGCAGAAATGGGCTGGGAACAGCAAAGCCAAGACGGGGATTACGATGGCCAATGGAAAAGAAGGAGAAATATCGGTCCCCTATTTGACATCAGTTACCGCTCTTATTGTTTGGATTCCTCACCGTCCAACAGAAAGGATAGTTAGGGTGCTCTTCCCTGGAAATGCACCGCAGAATAAAATCTTCGAGGGCCTTGAGAAACTGAAACACCTCGACTTCCTGCGATACCCTGTGGCTACCCAAAAAGAAATGTCATCCGGTGCACCTCCTCCCGTTATCAAACAGACCAAAATGAGATCAAGAACTGACAGCAAAGAGAGTCTCAAGTCCTCACCGAAACCCCACTCTAAAACCACAAAGAAAGAAGCCGGCGGGCAGGAGGAAGAGTCCAAGAGTGAAATCACCAAAGAGAATAAAGTGGAAAAGAAGGAAGAGAAGAAATTCAAAAGTCTAAAAGCCACCAAGCAACAGAAAAACATTGAGGTGGCCCCCGTGGCAGCCAAGACAGAGAAAAAGAAAATACCCAAGGAAAAAACTGCCAAGAATGAGAAGGTGTCCAAGATGGATGAAAAGAAAGACAAAGAGAAAAAAGAAATCAAGAAAGAGAAACATGAAGTAAAGAAGGATGACAATATAAGAAAAGAAGAGAAAAAGGAAAGTAAAAAGAAGGACCCGAGTAAACCGGAGCTGAGAAAAATCACTAAACCTGACCTGAAGCCACTCACCCCTGAAGTGAGGAAAACTCTGCATAAGGCGAAGACTCAGGCTAAGCCCAAGATGGACAAAAACAAAGCCGTGAAAGAGGAAGCGCATGAGAAAAAGCCAGTCCAGAACATCCCCCAGGAGATCGCAGCAGCAGCGTTGGCTGACAGGTCCATCGTGTCCTCCCCAGAGGACCTCACTGAGGACTTTAAGGCTCTGAAGCTAGAAGAGATGTCCAAAGTGAAGCCTGAGCCGATCCAGAATGACGTAGTGTTTGGTCATTCACTGCACACGGAAACCAAAGTCCCGTCTTTAGTTTTCCATGATGAGAAAGTCTCAGCACCAGCGACTGATGCAAAATCGTCTTCGCCCAAATCCCCCGTCGAGCCGATAAAAGACGACAAATACAAACATGATGCGGTGCGTGTTGCAGCCGCTGAAAAGGAAGAAGCGAGCAATGGCTTTGACAAGAAGTACGAAGAGGAGAAAATGGAGAAATATGACGAATACCTTGCAGAGGACGACGTAAGGGACAGATCGAAGAAGAGCGAAAGCTCAGAGGAGGAGGGTGACGTCATTGAAAAAGCTGACCTCGAGGGAACAGAAGACGACGAGTTCCCGAAATATAAAACGGAGGAGGCGAAAAGGGAGAAAACTGGAAAGGAATGGGACACCAAGCCGGCTGACGTCAAACCTCCGTCAGCCACAGCCCCGTGTGGCCAAGCAGCAGCCTCCGTCTCGGAGCAGTTCTCCTTCATCCAGGACGAAACCATCCCCGGCTACTCCGAGACCGAACACACCATCTCTGACGAGGACATCCACGAGGAACCGGAGGACAGGATCCCGCAGCTGCACTACGACGTGGCCTCCTACGAAATCTCTGTCCCCGACGTCCCCGGTACCTTTGACTCCATGCACGGCATAAAAGAGATGAAGTGCCCCGGCCTGGCCGACGTCAAACCCAGAGCCTTCGCGGGAGGTCACGAGCATGAACTCGCACATTACCCCTCCGTCCTCGCCGCTCCTCTTGCGGAGGAGGAGCACATCTCCTCGGCGACTTCCATCACAGAATATGACAAACTGTCGTCCGTTGCCACGTCTGTAGCCGAGGACCAGTCGATAGCCTCTGTGACGGCGGCTCAGACCGAGGAGGCCGGGAAGAACTCTCTCCTGCTGGACACCATCAACAGTCTTCCCTCGCGGGCCGAGGCCGCCCAGGGGAAGGACTATCTCCACTCGGCGGGAACCATTTCGCCCACTTCTTCTCTGGAGGACGACAAGTGCTTCAAGTCTCCCTCCTCGGATGAGTACCAGCCCATCATTCCTGAGATGGAGGGTGATGCAAAGATCAAACTGGTCCACGAGGAAGACGACGAGGACGAGGAGGACGAGGATGAGGACCAGACTCCGAACGTCGACTTCCCTCTGGGTAAACTGCAAGAGGGCTACGAACATGCGGCCTTCATGATGCTCCAGGAGAAGCAAAAATCTCCCTCTGACACTTTTTCTCCTCCTCCTCCTCTCTTTTCTACCTTGCAGTACTCTCCCACACAGGCTGTCAAAGAAAACCAATCCCTCTTTAGCTCAGAGGAGTTTAAGACCGATATAAAGCCGATTTCACCCCCTCCGCCTTTCTCCCCTAGGTTAGAATTAGACTTCCACCTCAGGCAGGAGAGTGAGGAAAGATGTCTAAGTCCAGATGACAGCACCATGAAACTGGCCTCACCCACACAGTCTGTCCCGACAAGCAGTGGCTACTCTCCGACAGAAGAGAAACCCTTTAAGATAGAAGACAAAGATGAAGCAGACAAATCAGCCAATGACAGCACCGCCTTTATCGGGGACAAGACAGCGTCTGAGGAGTCCGAAGAATCCAGTGAAGACAACGAGGAGGAAGATGACTCTTACACCAAAAAGGACCTACAGCCCACTGTTAAGGCCAAGCTTATGGAGGCAAAAGAAGGGTGCTTCCTGGACGACGACTTCGCCTCTGAGGCAAAATCTACAAAGGTCGAAACAGAAGTCAAGAGCTCGGACAAGACGCAGGTGTCTTTCGGCACAGAGAAACCGCAGTCTGAAGAGATGTACTCGGATGAAGATGAAGAAGATGAACAAGATGATGATTTCCAAAGTGGGGAAGGCTCCCATAAGCCCTCCTCAACAGATCAGAGTAAAGTAGACTTAGACAAAGAAAGCGAAGAGGAGATCGATGACGCTTTAATGGAGCAAGATAAAAGTGTTCATTTCAGCCTCTACAATTACCCGGAGAAGGAGGGCAAGGAAAAGGCCCTGTACATAAGACAGGACACGCCCTACGTGCATGGCAAAACATTCTCTTACGCTGACATATACGGCTCAGAGGACTCTGATTCGTATCGCCAGGAGTCTTTCGATAAAGCGGAGAAGGACTCTGCAAAAGGGGAAGTGGATTCGCAGAAACCAGAGCCCACCCCGGCTCCGGTAGCAACCACGGACAAGATGTCAGAGAAGGAAGGATCGACTGTCTCTTCCGGAAAAGAGTCCCCAGTCTCACCGTGGCTCGACTCAAAGAGCACTTCTGCTATCCCTCCATATGAAGAGGTCCAAAGAGAGGAGGCATTCGGATACGACGCAGGTAGCCGATTCCCTTCGGTGGCTGACAGACCCGAGGCCTCGTCCACTTCTTTGTCGCCTGACGATTCTTTGAGAAGCCAGACCGACGGCACGAAGCCCCAGAAGTACTCCTCGACGACACTGTTTGACGCCGCCGCCGCAGGCTACAACAATAAGGGAGGGTGTTTGGAGGTAGACATGCGAAAACTGACAGCCAGGGACGAGGAGGACGACGACGACGATGTTGTCGATGAAGACGATGAGGACGAGGAAGATGAGGAGGACGAAGACGACGACGACGACTACGGCGGGGTCGCGGTTGATTCTCATATGGAGAAAGGCGCCGAAGAGAAGTCTGAGAAGGAAGTAAAAAGTCCAATCAGTGAAATGTTTGGCTCAAAGAGGCCTGAATTTATGGTTTCCATGGCTGGATACGGCTACAACAGCCAGGGGTTGCCAAGCAACTCCAGCTCACTCGCAAAGACTGAACACGAAGCAAAGACTGACTCTTCATCCCTCGGTGGAAAGCCAACAGATTTAGGAGCTACGGGTTTCTCTGGCTACTCCTCAGGGTTTGAGTACTCGTATGGGAGTGGAGAGAAAGACTTGTTTTTATCAAATCAGACCCCAGATAAAGGCAAAGAGGATTTCACTTTGAAATCAACAGAGGACAGTTATTACCAGAATCAAAAAGCTGATGCTGATTCTGAGAAACAGAAAACACCAGACCTTATGAGTAAGTCCTCACTGGACACAAGCTTTCAGTACACGACCACCGCCGCCCCTGGCTACTCCTCCTCTTCGGCTTATAGTTACTCCTCGTCCACCTCGGGCTCCCTCTCCACCAGCCGTCAGTTCGGAGAGGAGCTGGGGACGCCCGCCGAGCCTCTCTTTGAGTTCTCCTCCTTTAAAGATGAACACTCGCCGGTCATGGACTCTTCCTCCTCTGGCGGCGCCAAAGATGACTATCTGGAAGTGTCTGAGAAACAGATCGCGGCTACAACCGCGGCCGAGTCCGCCTTCGAGGAGGTCCAGTCCTTCCCCTCGCTCTCGTCCGCCGCCTTTGCCGGAGACGAGAACGAGCATACGACCTCATTGGGTGGAGTCATGGACCAAGACCCTCAATCAGACTGCTTCTATACGCCTGAATGGTCCAAGCTGAACACGGCTGTTGGGTACGGGCCCTCAGCGGGACCGTTTGCTCAACATTCAGACGTCTCCAAAGACAAAGAGGCGGCCAGTGCCGCTCTGTTTGGTGTCACTTCTTCACCGCGCCCTGACATCGAAGGCAAGCATTACTTTGAGGAGACGGACAGCAGCGAGGAAGAGGACGAGGAGGCTTACATGCGTGAGATGACTCGCAGGTCGCCTTCCGGCGGCCTTGCTGGGAGCCCCTCCTTTTCTGACAAGCCTGTTGCCCCAGCGGCCTGTGAAAAGACAGACGGTGGCCTCCCCAATGTTCTCGGCTCCGACGTGCCCTCGACCGTCAACGGCCCCGCGGAGGTCAACGCGAGCGCCGGTGCGGCAGCCGGCGGTGCGTCTTCAGGCCCGGCCAAGGCGGAGCCCAGAGAGGGAGCAGCAGCGTACAGGAGCTCTTTCGAGTGGGAGTCAAAGTCCCAGATGGCGATGGTGCCCGGAGACTCCCCTCCTCACCACCGTCACGAAGACGAGTTCGAAGAGGAGTGTGAGATGGAGCCAGAGCACCCGGCCCGCCCGCTGTCTCTCTCCTCCACCGATCAGCCGTTTCGCTCCCCGTTCTACGCCGAGGAGCGCAGCCGAGGAGCGCAGGACGACGACGACGGCGACACGGACGCTGCCGGCGACGTGCCCACGGGAGCCGCCTCCTCTTACGCCAGTCGCAGCTCTCCTGGGTACTCCTCCTCCGAGAGCAGGCAGCCCAAACAGGACCTCTCGCCATCCTTCATGAACCCGTGCATGCGGCAGTTGTCCAGCGACGAGGACGAGGAGGAGCGCGAACGCAGAAGCGATCAATCGCAAGAGGCCGACGGACTCGACCTGCCGGTCAAGACGAGGGCTCACGAGCTACCGCATCGCCCCAGCGGCGCTCTGCAGTTGGCCGGCGGCACGTCGGCGGGGCTGGTTCTGGCCACGGAGGACACACCGCCCACCTCCATCAGCGAGTCTTTGGGCTCCCAGTCGGACTCCGATGCCCCTCCGGGCACCGAGGAGTTCCCTTTGGCCACCGGCGAAGGCAACATGGACTCGGATGAGGATGCAGACTACATGCCCATTGATAAACTATCTGCCCCGGGAGGAGGCAGCCATCATTCCTCTAAGAGGAGCAACGACCCTCCTCCTGCTCCCCGCACGGACCCCTCCCCTCAGCCGCCATGCCCGGACGTTTGCATGGTGGACCCCGACGCTCTGGATAACGGCTTAACGGTGAAGAAGGAGCCAAAAGCCAAGGGCTTGAAGAAGACCTCGGGCAAAACCAAGTCGGGCTCCCCGGCCAGGCGCAAGAGGTCGCCCATGCCCGTCAAACAGATGGCGTCTCCTCGCAGCGCCTCGCTGAAGAAGAAGGAGGCCGACAAGAGGTCCCGCACGTCTCGTCTGTCGGACGGTCAGGGATCCAGAGACGACGAGCTCTCCCGGTCGAGCTACAACCCCGGCAAGACGTCGACCAACGGAGTCAAGAGCGGTTCAGGTGAGACGAAGGCTCAGAGAGCACAAGCAGATACACGAGTGATGATGATGTTGATATGAACACGGACGAGAGGGAAGATCAAGAGAGTGACTGGTTCTGTTCCCCCGACCAGGATCCCAGAAGACCGGCCCTGCAGGCGCTCCCGGTCTTCCCATTTATGTGGACTTGGCCTACATTCCCAACCACTGCAACGCCAAGAACGTGGACCAGGAGTTCTTCAAGCGCGTTCGCTCCGCGTACTACGTGGTCACCGGGAACGACGAGGCGAGCGGCGAGCCCGGCCGAGGCGTCCTCGACGCGCTGCTGGACGGGAAAGCTCAGTGGGGATCGAACCTGCAGGTAACCGTGGAGACGCATATTTACAACTGTAATCAACATTAAGGACAGCCCACCCTCTCACTCCCTCACCCCATCACCCTCTCACACTCCCCCCTCCCCCGGGACATTTCCTGACCTCTCGCCCCGCCCCCCCAGGTGACCCTGATCCCGACCCACGACACGGAGGTGACCCGTGAGTGGTACCAGCAGACCCACGAGCGGCAGCAGGAGCTCAACGTCATGGTCCTGGCCTCCAGCAGCACCGTCGTCATGCAGGACGAGTCCTTCCCCGCCTGCAAGATCGAGTTCTAGGACCCCCTTGTTCCCTCGTTCCCTCGTTCCCTCATTCCCTCGTTCCCTCTCTCTTCTCTGGAGCCTGATGTGCACGTCGGCTCTGTGCGGTCGAGCGACAGCAGAACCGAACCTGGATACCCGTCTCTGGTTTTCTAGATTTGTATTTATCGATAAGCTCGTTTACACCACGACTTCCACCACGTTATTATTTCTCGGTACTTTTTAATTCCCTCACTTTGAGTCTCAAGTGAGACGGGAAAAAATTTCATGTTTTCAAACAATAAGAAATTAATGTTTTGGTTGCTCGTCTTTAAAATTAGCCCAAATCAGAGCACAAGTTTTCGCACTTTAAAGCAATTTTTCTTCCACTGAATCCCAAATAAATTGAATAAGTTTTACCGATCGGGGAATAAATGAATCAACAATACAAGTTAATAACTTTACCAACTCTCCTCTATTTATGTCTTTCTTCCAGAAGACCTCGGCGGTCCCCGTGTTGAGCTTTGTGCCTCCTCCTAAACATTCTGTGGTTCCCAGTACTCGTGGCGTAGCGTAGGGCAGCGTTCCAGACGTCTTCGTAGTGACTTGTGATATTTCTATGGTGAAAATCAATTGTTTATATAATATATATAATTGTGTTCTGTAGTCTGTAAGTCTCGGGGAGAACCGGAGGCGGCGATTCCGGTGACAAAAACAAACAAAATCCTCACTCCCGATCTTTTGGATTCCGCCCCGTTTATATATATATATATATATATATATGCTCAACAGCTCAACAGCACCCCTAGTGGACGAACCTCGCATCGGTCTCGAAGATCTTTGTACAAAAACGGCGCGTTGAAGAACGAAGAACGTAGAATGTATTCCACGACGATGGGAGCGTGAGGCCCAGAGGTCAGAGGTCAGACCCACATGTGCCTTTCTGTCCTGCTGTGCCGGAAGGTAAACATTTTTTATTTTTTGTTGTAGTCGTGGACATTTTTTTTGAAGGCGGTCCTCGTGTTCCGGAGAGGTTCTCGGTCTCCTCCGTTGTTGTTGTTGTTGTGCGAGTCTCGGCGGTGCACAAACAACAAAATTATAAATGTTGTACATATTGAGTGGAAAAACAAACAAAAAAAGGCGTTTTTAAACTCGAGTATTTCAGAGCTTTTAGGATAAGCACAAAGGGACCGCTGTGCAACGACTTCACATCGAAGAACAACGACGCTCAGCGACCGCCGCGCTTCTTCTTCCGCTTACTTTAAATATATGATTTGCTAAATATATATTTTTCCGTAGCCGCCTCATGCTTTTAGCACTTTATTTAGTTTCGGTGAATAATCGGTGGATGTTTTAAAGTAACACTTTACGACGTGTGCTTTTTAATTTTATATTAATATATATTTTGTATTAAGTACTTTTTAAGAGATTTTAACCACGAACAAAACAAAAACCAAAAACAAACTACAACTAAAAACAACAACAAACCACAATAAACTACAACAAAAAACAACAAACTACAACAAACCCCAAAAACATCAAACTACAACAAAAAACAACAAACTACAACAAACTACAACAAAAAACAACAAACTACAACAAAAAACAAAAAACAAAAACACGCCTCACCAGGGTTCATATTTATGATCCGCAGTAAAACTATTGAAAGAAAAGATTTTCCTCTGTATGATATTTTAATCCCTTGACTGCGACGCATGCACAACCGACTGCATGTACACTTAAACAACAACAACAACAACAACGACAAAGCAGAAGGGCTGCGAGGGGCCGGGACCGCCTCGGCCTGAATGTGAACGATGCAGATTTACCTTTACACTCTCTCACCTGGACGACTCTCATCTCCTGGTTGCCTTGGTTACCGCGCATCGGGTCCACCGGCGGTGAAGCAGCTCGACTCAAACTTGCGGTTTTCGTTCTTCGGACGACGAAAAAAAAACATAAAATAAAAATATGTCGAGTCACGTAGTTAAACACGGCTCGCTGCATTCCTGTTTAATAATGTTTAATACTGTTTAATAATGTTTAATACGCCAGCGGGAGAACAACTCGCCGTGAGCAGACACTCAAACCCAGACTGCCAGACACTCAGAACCTTCGTGTCACGTGACTTTCATATCCGTCTCTTTGGAGCTCAACGTCGACACTCGCTGAGGTTTCGTATAGCGTGCAAAATAAAAACAAATAAAACCACAAAAAATACAAATATAAACTCATCTTGGATAAAGACTGCTTGTACGTGCATGTGTACCTTTTATTTTAATTTTTTTCCGTTCTGTATCGTAATAGCTGAAGACGAAAAAAAAACCGACTTAACATAGAAGTGCTATTTTAAAAAGATGTATATTCAAGAAACCGAGGAGGCGCAAGTTCACCTGGCGGTGTTTCTGCTTCTCGGTTCTCCTTTCATCTCGTTTTGAAGTGCAATATTCACTCCATCGCTCTTTAGATGCTTACAACAACAAAAAGATATGAAATAGAAAACAGATTTATTGTTAAAAAGGGAAACACGTGTGGTGAAGACCAATAAAGACATAATTTACTGAACAGAAACGTCTCTTTTCTTTCTCCACCACGTCACATGACCTCATGGTAGTCTATAGAGGAACTCCACCACGTCACATGACCTCATGGTAGACTATAGAGGAACTCCACCACGGTCACATGACCTCATGGTAGTCTATAGAGGACTTCCACCACGTCACATGACCTCATGGTAGTCTATAGAGGACCTCCACCACGTCACATGACCTCATGGTAGTCTATAGAAGAACTCCACCACGTCACATGACCTCATGTTAGACTATAGAAGAACTCCACCACGGTCACATGACCTCATGGTAGTCTATAGAGGACCTCCACCACGTCACATGACCTCATGTTAGTCTGTAGAGGAACTCCACCACGTCACATGACCTCATGGTAGTCTATAGAGGAACTCCACCACGTCACATGACCTCATGTTAGTCTGTAGAGGAACTCCACCACGTCACATGACCTCATGGTAGTCTATAGAGGAACTCCACCACGTCACATGACCTCATGTTAGTCTGTAGAGGAACTCCACCACGTCACATGACCTCATGGTAGTCTATAGAGGAACTCCACCACGTCACATGACCTCATGTTAGTCTATATAGACTAACATGAGGTCATGTGACGTGGTGGAGGGAAGTCTTTAGGATTGTTATCCTCGTGGGACAACGGCCGTCCCTCAGAGACAGCGGCTCCTCAGAGACGATGATGTCATCCGTTGGCGACAGTGAGGCTTCTGTTATCCGGCTGTTCGATGTCGCTTTGTCTCCCAGAACGAGACGAACAGAGACGGCTCCGATCGGCCCTTTGTGAAGCCGAAACGGCGTGTGTGTGTGAGTGAGTGTGTGTGTGTGAGTGTGTGTGTGAAGCTGCAATGACATCACCTCCTGGGTCACATGATCCGGTGGAGTGCAGGGGGAAGGTGGAAAATAACCAACGTTGTAAGTCCAGTAAAAGTATCAGGATCATTAATTAAACTTTTAGTTTGTGTTTCTATTTATTTTGTTTTTAAACTTAATTATTTTAAATAATTTGTGTATTTGAGGACAGAAACAAACACGGACCACACACGGAACATTTACTGAACAATAGTTGTATTTCGTAACATTGTCTGAAGTATTACACAATATTGTTTCATGATAAACTTTCTAAAAAACAGTTTATTGAATTTCACTCACAGACAGAAGAAATGAAAACGTCCGAGTCGTCTAGTGAGATCATTGATTACTAATCAGCTGATCAGAGGAATCAGACCCGGTGGGTTTCTGGTCACCAGAACTACTTTTACCTTGAAGTTTTGGTTTCATTTGTCCAGGTTTTTGAGATCTGCTTCAATAAAACACAAAGTCCTAAAAAAAGAAAAAGAAACGTGTGACGGAATCAATAATCAAGAAATGATTTTATTCCTGAGGCTTGGCTGATCCAGAGAGCTTCACTGGTTCTGGAAAACACGACGAGCTTGAAATGTTCTGGTCTCTCAAAACCTGAAGAAATAAAACCCCAAAATATCATTTAAATTCATGTTTTTTAATAATTGGAGCGCACTGGCCCTTTAAATCCACAAGCAGCACGAAGACATCGTGAAGACATCGTGATTATCCGATGGTCGTTTCACCTCGACAACGTAAACGCAGGAGCGACCTGAAATGCTTCTCAAGCATGTCCCCCCCCCCCCCCCCCCCACACACACACCTGCTACATAACCGCCACAATAAAAGCTCATTGCATTTTGTTCAGCGATGAAATGAGAGATCCGCTTTCAGGTTGTGTGTTTTTATCATTATTATATTTTACTAAATACTAAACAATAGCAATGGTACAATTAAATATCTGACGTGGGTATAAAAATACCATAATATGTATATTTATTTTTTAACGAGGCAATTTCAATATAAATATGAGTTTCCTCTCTTCATGATGACGTCACATTCCTTTGGCAGGAGGCGGCACACACAGTCGGACCTGCTGCACTCGCGGGGTTTCTCCGGCAGTAAATGGGATTCAGCTTTTGTTTTGAAAATCACAGGCGCAGGAAATGAAACCGACAGACGAGCCACGGATTGCGTCACCGAGTTGAAAGTCCCCGTGTCCCGTGACGTTGACCTTCCCTCCGGCTGAAGGGAACAAAGAGTGTCCAGTCTGAAGCTCCGTCAACCAATCATACGCCTCACGCTTCCTGCATGATTTCAGTTTTCATTTTGTAAGTGTTCTAGATGTGAGCGCCCCCTAGTGGCCAAGAAAACAGATTAATGCAGCTTTAAGAAAAGTGTTTTTGTAACGGCAACAAAGCAAAAGTAACAGAACCAGGGGAGGCTCAGAGGTTCACTGGTGAGGCTTCTTTTATATATATATATATATATATATATATATTAATACATTTAATACATATATAAATATATATATTAATATATATATACACATATCTATTTAATATATAGATATATAAATACATCTATTTAATTTATATATATGTATTTAATATATATATGTAATATATATATTAAATACATATATTTAATATATATATATATATATATATTTTAAGTCAATGAACAGCACAGTTTGAGGTTGCTCATGTTACGGATGTGACTACAGGTCTGCGGTCGAGAAGGCTCCGCCCCCTCTACGGCTCCGCCGGGTTAGCCAGCGCCGCGCCCTCCAGCGGCGCCTCGGGGGGCGGGCTCTCCGGGCTGTCCGTCCACAGCTCCATGGACTCCTGCGTGTCGAAGAACTCGTCCGGCCCGTCGGGGGACTGCGGCGTCTGGGAGCTGGAGCCGGCCTCGCTGCCGCTCTCCCGGAGCTCCAGCAGCACGGGCAGCGAGCCGGGGAGGCCGTAGCCCTCCATGCGCGCCAGAACCAGCTCCGCCAGCGCCGAGCACGGCGGCCTCGCGCCCGCCGCGGCATCGCCGCCGCCGTCCCCGCCGCCGTCCCCGCCGCCGTCCGCCACCGCGCCGGGCGCCTCCTCCGACCCGTCCGGCGCGCAGGGGCAGAGCTCGCCGTCGTCCTCCGGCGAGTTATTGGGAGTCAGAGGGACTTCGCCGGGGTTCGAGGGGGCGGAGCCGGTCGGCTCGAGGCCCGGCGGCGACTGGTCGGCGGCGTTTTGGCAGTGCGTCTCCTCGCTGCTCTGAGGCGTGAACGTCGTCTTGTCGCTGAAGCTGAACCGCGGCGACGTGTCCGCCGTCGTCGGCGAGGACGGGCCGGCGCTCGACACCGTGCTGGACGGACCGCTGCTGTCTGCGGGGAGAGAACCGTCAGAACCGTCAGAACCAGAGCGGGAGGGGGAGGAGCTACGACATTAAAACGCTACCACGTTACGTTGTGAAATGTATTTTTTTTTTTTTTTAGAAACTTGAATGCATCTTGTAATTCAAAGGCTGAAACATCAGATCGATGAAGTTAAAGCGATGAGGAAGAAGCTCGGGTCCTCACACCAGGGCGGGCGGTCGGAGCGCGACCTCATCGCGATGGAGGACGAGAGGACCCTCTGGGGGATGTACGAGTCCACCGACGGCTGGTTGTGCGTGTCGAACATGGCCGACAGCGCTGCGGGGGAGAGAGCGAGAGGATCACTAACGGTTACCGCCGTGAACAACGGGGCCCGCGGCGGCGACCTCTGACCTCTGGTGGTCCGGGTGTGCGGGTCCCCGGCGCTCTCGCACACGGCGGTCAGGAACTCGTCGACCTGCTTCAGCGACAGAGAGTTGTGCAGCGTCTCCAGCGGGTAGATGGAGGGCACCATGGAGCAGCCCTCGAAGCCTGGGGGGGCAGAGGGGGAGGGGCAACATCAGAACCGCTCCAATGACACACCTCAACGCGCTGAAACACTGCGCCTGGTTCTGAAACGGGGGGGCGGGGCCTAAACCCCCTGTCAGCCTCTTTGGTTCATTTCCACGCAGGCAAAAACAACAACAACAAAACAACTAGAACCACGAGAACAACATGCTGGACGCCAAGACACCATCATCAAGTCCACGCATCCTCAGCACCACCTGTGTGTGTGTGTGTGTGTGAAGCGTGTTATCCACAGCAGCTCATCCTCCGTTAGTTCACGAGGCGGAAAGAGAGACGAGCCCCACTCGCCTCCAAAAACAACCGAGCAGGAACCGCATGCTGGTTACCGTGGAAACGCAGCCGGCTGACCCTCAGGAATAAACCGGGTCCTGTACCTTTAAGACCCCTCGGAGGCTCGCGCCGATGACCTCGCGTCTCGGAGACATTCGAGCTGCTCCTCGCAGCTCGGAGGCGACCGCGAGGAGCAGCGCGCTCCTCTGGAGTCCTTAAGAACTAGATGTTCAGCTCACGGCACGCTGCACCCCCACAGACAGGCGAGCATGCAGGAGCATCCAGAGGCTGAGGCAGGAGAGTCCGTGGGGGGGGGGGGGGGGCGGGGGGCTAACCGTGGAGGCACTCTAGGGGGTCCTGGCCGGAGACGAGCCAGTTTCGGAGGAGGCGCAGGTGGTAGGAGCACTGGTGGAGGTGGTGGGCCAGCGCCGCCCCGTCAGGAGGGGGGTGGCGGCCCAGGATGAGGTCGCTGGAGAAATGCCTCAAGAACTGGGCCACACGGCACTCCTCCAGGGGCCCTGAGGAGGAGGAGGAGGAGGAGGAGGAGGAGGAGGAGGAGGACATGAAACAAGAGGATGTAAGCGAGGAAGAGGGAAGGCCTGAGGTACAATACAGATGAGGGGGAAATGTTTGGAGAGAAAGGGAGGGAGGAGAGAGGAGGGAGGAGAGAGGAGAGAGGAGACAGGAGACAGGAGAGAGGAGACAGGAGAGAGGGGACAGGAGAGAGGAGGGAGGGGAGAGGAGGGAGGAGACAGGAGAGAGGAGAGAGGAGGGAGGGGACAGGAGGGAGGAGAGAGGAGGGAGGAGACAGGAGAGAGGAGACAGGAGGGAGGAGAGAGGAGAGAGGAGACAGGGGAGAGGAGACAGGAGAGAGGGGACAGGAGAGAGGAGACAGGAGGGAGGAGAGAGGAGAGAGGAGACAGGAGGGAGGAGAGAGGAGACAGGAGAGAGGAGACAGGAGGGAGGAGAGAGGAGGGAGACAGGAGACAGGAGGGAGGGGACAGGAGACAGGAGGGAGGAGACAGGAGACGTGTAGTGTGTGTGGAGGAAGCAGCTCGACATGGCCGCCCGACAGCCGGAGAAGCAAAATATGTAACAGCAACTTTTAAGACGCTGCAAATAAAATAAATAAATAAAATCATCATCTTCACTTCAGAGAAGATCGAACAAAAGAACAACAACAACAACAACAACAACAACGAGAGGAGAGGAACACGAAGACCCACACTCGTCTCAAGTCTCGTCTCAACTCAACTCTCGTCTCAAGTCTCGTCTCAAGTCTCGTCACAACTCTCAAGTCTCGTCAACGAACTCTTGAGACGTCATCGTCTCGCTCCGGTTTGAAGCCGCAGCTTTTGCAGCGCACCAAGGGGGCGGAGCCACCGCTGTGGTGGGCGTGTCTCTTGTGTCTCTATGGCGAATCAGAGAGAAGCTGCTGTGGATGTTTGAGTGATGTCATCCCAACAGGAAGTGATCACACGCCGACTCTCGCGGAAAAAACCTGACACACAAAACCCAAAATGGCGGCACTCACCCAACAGCAGAGGAGACGACAACAACTACTTAAACCAGCTGGTCAAGTGGACGACAACAACAACAACAACCAGGTAGTTACATCATCATTCCGCCTGCACATGTAGATCGAGCTGCACTTGAGTTACTGTATAAGAACATTTGTAGAAGTATTAATAACAGCTATAAATGAAGTTTACAAAACTAAATTAAAGTAGATGTTTAGCAATTTAAACAATAAAATCTCAGACACCTTTAATGCATTTGGGCTTATTTTAGATTCTGCGAGATTGTTTTGATGAATCTAAACATTTCCAATAACTCAGAGCGTGGTGAGGTTTGAAGTCTATTGGTTGATTTTATTTATTGATAAGCACTTGATAATAAATAGTCTCGTTAAATATTCAGCGTGGATCCATTCCTTGGTATTTATTTGTCTGCTCGCCGCACACCAAGATCACAAAGTAACAAGTTAGTCTTTAAATAAAGTTTATTTCATAGAAAACATGAACTTGTTTAATCCGATGAATAACTTTTACTTCAAGTGATGAAGACGTAAAATATGACGACCGACATCTGAAACCTCGAGAGAATTCACAAAGTGGGAACATCCATCTGCTGCAGCCCTCATCGACCGTAATACTGTTAATATATATTGATATCATGATTTAAACACACTAAACAACCAGCATCTGTGCACCGAGGGGAAGTGATGGATCAATGACCCTCTTCTCTGTTAAACGTGCTGCTGGTGTCACCATGAGCTCAATGCAGCAGCTTAAAGGATGATGACCGCTGTGTACACATGCACACAAACAAACAAACAAAACAACAACCCGGTGATCGGCTGATGGATCAGCGGGTATGGATCGTAGCAGCAGGTCAACAGGGTTCCCACCGCGTACGACCTCCAGCACCAGCTGCTCCAAAACATGAAGATACTCAATACAGCCCAGTTATGGGTTCAAGAATCAAAATAAATACATATACAGGACTGTCTCAGAAAATTAGAATATTGTGATAAAGTTCTTTATTTTCTGTAATGCAATTAAAAAAACAAAAATGTCATGCATTCTGGATTCATTACAAATCAACTGAAATATTGCAAGCCTTTTTTTATTTATTTATATTGCTGATTATGGCTTACAGCTTAAGAAAACTCTAAAATCCTATCTCATAAAATTTTAATATTTCCTCAGACCAAGTAAAAAAAAAGATTTATAACAGCTGAGTGTTTGTCAAGGCTCAGGAAACCCTTGCAGGTGTTTCGAGTTAATTAGACAATTCAAGTGATTTGTTTAATACCCTACTAGTATACTTTTTCATGATATTCTAATATTTAGAGATAGGATATTTGAATTTTCTTAAGCTGTAAGCCATAATCAGCAATAAATCAGAATAAAAGGCTTGCAATATTTCAGTTGATTTGTAATGAATCCAGAATGCATGACATTTTTGTTTTTTTAATTGCATTACAGAAAATAAAGAACTTCATCACAATATTCTAATTTTCTGAGACAGTCCTGTATATATATAAATATATACATATTTATATATATATATAAAGTACCTAATGCGCCATTCTGTTTTTCTGTACTTTATTATATATATGTATATATATAAATATATATATATTTATATAAATAAATATATAAGTAATATTAGTATCAAAGAAAATATAAAAGTGTGAAAGGTAAGAACAGAAAGAGTAGATGTGGTCTGTGGAGGAGGAATAAAGTTTTACAAAAAGATAACGTTTATGTCTCAACTGTCAAAGCTCCGGAAAACAAAGGAACAAACAGACGTCTCTGAATGATACTCCTCACTCCTCACTCCTCACTCCTCACTCCTCACTCCTCACTCCTCACTCCTCACTCCTCACTCCTCACTCCTCACGTCTTTAAGGCCGTGGCCAACATTTAGCTGACATCCCCAGTCTCCTAATTTATCCACACTTCACTCATTTAAATGACCAGTGTGAACCCTGGTAAGAAAGAGAATGGCAGGTTAGAAAAGTCCAAATGCATTATGGGTAAACAAAACAAAAACAAAAAATATTAGAAAAAAGATAACGTAAACCTGGAATGCTGGAGGGCCAAGTGGGAAAAAATGAATAAATTAAAAATCTGAACCAAGAACACATGCAGGACAAAGGGAGTGAAGAACTTTAAGAAGCAGACGTACCGTTAGTCGGATACTCTGCAAACGACACAGAAAATCGTTTTACTGCCGGCAGAGACAACAACTCTGCGGAAAAAAAAAAAAAAAATCACTCGCGTTACTCTGAGCCACAGTAGCTGGTATGTGTCATGTGTTCCTCTTCAGGTCCCTGCTCTAAAGGGGGGGGGACACGGGGGTGTCATCAGACTGAAGTTAGGACGCCAGTGACGGAAGATAGAGGGAACTCCTTTCTGCTGAGAGGGAGATGGCATGTTTTAACTTAGGAAGCCGCAAAGCCACGATGCCGCAAAGCCACGAGGCCACGATGCCGCAAAGCCACGAGGCCACGCCCAGAACTAGAGAGACGAGCCCGACCCCCGGGCCGACTCCTGAACCCTGCTGGAGGTCTCAACCCCGACGGGGTGCACAACAATCAGTGAAATACCGCTATTATGTTTTATATATAAATACATATATATGAATAAATACATATATATATTAGTGCTGTGAAAAATAACGCGTTAACTCAGTTAATTAAATTACAGGATTAACTAGTTGTTGTTTTTTTACGCATTTAACGCATGCGCAGAATGAGCTTCCAATCCGTCTGTTGTTGGTCGTCTCTCCAGCAGCGTGTCATTCTGTCTCTAGTGTCGCGTTAACACGACTCCGATCTCCGTCTCGCGCGCCGCAGAGCTCGGATGCCGGTGTGTGCGTGCACATCGGGACGGAAAAAAGTCTCTCTCGGCTCGCGCGGCAGAGCTCCGATGCTGGTCTGCGCACATCGGGACGAAAAAAATTCACTAACACCCCCCCCCCCCCCCCGTCAACAACTCTTCTCGGAGCTCTTGCCTGTCTTGAGAGCCCTGTAAATGTATATATGTGATTAATCATGATTAATCCACAGAAACCTGTGATTAACCTGATTAAAAATTGTAATCGTTTCACAGCCCTAATATATATATATATATATAAATAAATGTATAAATAAATACATAAATCATAAATAAATACAGAAAATTCTAAATAAATATATATACATATATAAATAAATATGTATGTATAAATAAATGTAGGAATTAATTTAAATTGAATATGTATACATGAATATATATAAATATATACATATATAAATAAATATATAAAAATAAATATATAGAAATGAATATGAATAAAAATATACATATATATATATATATATAAAAATATAAACATGCTTCAGCATGGTGGCAAATTGTGAAGAGAAAAAAAGAAGGACCTAGCGGGAGGAGCGTGCACTGAATCAGCAGAATGTGTGCTACGACAACGCCTCCTCTGAGTCCAGAAAGAAAAGGAGGTAGAACAAGATGGATGACAAAGCCCAACTAGCGAGGGGAGGAGGAGGCAGAAGACGATACCGCACTGACATCTGCTGGACGACCCGACGACAAACACCAGCTACGCTAATAATAACAATGCTGTCTGCAGTCACAGCCCCTCCATCTCTAACGCCATCAGCAGAGAGACGACTCATTCAGGGCGATGATGGCATTGTAAAAACCGCTCTCAACAACAAGCTGTTTACATGTAAACAAGAGGAATGTTCCGCTTCACACGCAGCGTAAAGTATCGCCGCTTCTTTGCCTCAAACGTAGGTTTCTCTGTTGATGTCATGATGCTTCGCCGATGTGTTTCTCCTTCTGATTTTGGGCATTCCTCTGGAAAGAGGCCGTAAACATCCACAACAACGCTCCTCTCACCGGAATAATAACAATATGTCTCCATCTGAAGATCAATCAGAATATCCAAATGGAAACCGACGTGTGCATCGTGAACATCGGTGATGACCGGAGTCTGACTACTTTCCACGGGCTGTGAAATCAAGATGGCGGCACGTCGACCAGCCACTGAAACCGGAAGTCGGGGCTGGAGGGTGATGATTTTGGAGAATGGGGAGGAGTTAAAAAGGAGACGTGCTCATGAGGAGCGGCTTTTAAAAGAGATGGAATAGAAATATCAAACATTGAAATAAAAAAATCAATCTAAAAGCGACGCGTCACACACACACACACACGGCCTGTGGTAGGAGAGCGGTCTCGAACACACGTACCGTCTTTGTAGGACAGACTGCCGGCGGAGAATTTTTTGCGGTGTGCACGAGCGTAGTCCTGCAGGTTAGGGGCGCTAGAGGACCCGCCTAGGACTGTGGTGCTGAAGAGCCCGGCGCACTGAGAGCCTGCGGGGGGGGGGGGGGGGGTTAGCATGTCATGCTGTTACTCAAACAACAAGAGAGAGAGAGGGAGAGAGAGAGACAGGAAAACAGAGACAGACAGGCATCTCGTACAAACAGCTCTCCCCACATCGGGCCTCCTCGCCAGGAGGAAGGAGAGAGGAAGTCTAAGGAAGGAGGAACAAGTCTGTAGAGAAGGAGGGAGGAAGTCTTTAATGAAGAGGAAGTCTTTAATGAAGGAGGGAGGAAGTCTTTATTGAAGGAAGGAGGAAGTCTTTAATGAAGGAGGGAGGAAGTCTTTAATGAAGAGGAAGACTTTAATGAAGGAGGGAGGAAGTCTTTAATGAAGGAGGGAGGAAGTCTTTATTGAAGGAAGGAGGAAGTCTTTAATGAAGGAGGGAGGAAGTCTTTAATGAAGGAAGGAGGAAGTCTTTAATGAAGAGGAAGTCTTTGATGAAGGAAGGAGGACGTCTTTAATGAAGGAGAAGGTCTTTAATGAAAAGGAAGTCTTGACATGACCTCAATATTTATTTTTACGTTATCAACTTATCGTACGATATACAACTTTAATAATTTTTACGTTATCAACTTAGTTTACGATACATTACTTATTTTTCCCCATTTCAATTCCAACGTCTGAATATATAATAAAAAGTCCAATGTACTTTAAATGATATTAAATTTGAGCGTCCGACCAGGAGAGGGTGCCAGAGAGCAGGATGGAAAGAGGGAAAGGAGGAAAAGCAACAGAATTTGATCGGCTCGGGGACAGCCGGCGTCAGATGGCTGCTGCAGGTTGTTCTTGAACCCGTGAGGCGCACCCCGGATGCTCTCCGGCTGCACCGCCGCGTTGGTGCTCGAAATAATTAAAAACTACAAAAACGAACCACCAAACAATCAAAATTGACATCGAAATGCAACTTTGAGGTGGATTTTTCTTTAACTGTGAGCAGAGGCCGTGGTGTGTTTCGGTCTGGAGGAAGTCGTTCTGTCGTGGAACGAGGAGGCGGTGAAGCGTTAAGAGGGAACTGAGTCACGACGTCAGAGCGTCTGAACGTGCCGCCGCTACGCCGATTTAAACGTGTTACAACTACTGGAAACGATTTCACCGCCGACTTGTTGACGCAAAGCAACCGACGGCATTCAAAAATCCCAGATAAAGATTTTGGTATTGGAATAAAAACAACAAAAAAGGAGATTCTCCAAATACAAAATGCAAGTTATTAGACAAGGATGATAATCTCAGTCCTGGAAACGTTAAAGTTGGAGTACCTGGATAGGACTTAAACCAGCTGTGGTTTCCAGTATCTAACCAGAACCCGGCAGAGGGCCGCTTCATCCAGCTGTTGCATTGCGCTGGTCGTCATGGTTACATTAGAGAACGGGCACCAGTCTGGCGGCCAATGAGAAATTGGAACGCCGTCACGATGACGCTACGACCCGTCCTCCTGTTACGTGTTCCTCGACAGCCGACAGGAAGTACTCTGACGAGGTGACGGTGCACGACGACACGTACCTAGTCCACTTTGCTTCATGTCGGGGGATTGACGCGAGCACAGAGAGAAGAGGCGGTAGCTGCCGACCTTCTGGGACGACGTCTCCGACAGAACCTGGTGGAACAAACACACAAACTGTCAATCACCTGTAGCCCCGCCCATAAAGCGCCACCTGCTTCATGGTCTGTGACTCTAAATGACCATAATGTACTAAATGATGACATCATGCTGTATAGAAGACTTGAAACTAGAGACTGAGACATAAACTCATGTTTACAATGTTTACTGAGGGAATACATCAAGAGAGAAGTAGTCACTATATAGACTTCTATACAACCAGGAGCCCCCTGGTGGTCAGGAGAGAGAATGCAACTTTAACAAATGATGTATAGGCTTCTATACAACCAGAGGAGTCGCCCCCTGGTGGTCAGGAGAGAAAAAGCAGCTTTAAAACATGAAGTGTAAGACTTCACTCAGCAGAACCAGAGGAGTCGCCCCCTGGTGGTGAGTAGAGAGAATGCAACTTTAACACATGTAGCGTAGACTTCTATACAACCAGAGGTTGCCACCTGGTTCAAACAGGATGAAGAAGAAGCTGCGCAGCATTGACATCTTGATTTTGAATCGTCAATGTAAACAATGTCTAGAAATGAATTATAGGTTCTGGGTTCTGGTTCTGTGTTCTGGTTCTGTGGCTTCTTCCTATGACGAGGTGCATTAGTCTGCATCACCTCCATGGATCCGGTCTTATGGTTGCGTATGAGCGGGGACCGCTTCTGAATGGCGATGGGTTCAGACAGCGGCACGGCGCGGTCCGTCTCGTCCCGCGTGAGGTCCTCCATGCTGCCGGGGTCCGTCTGCTTCTGTGCGAGCGGAGAGAGAGAGAGAGAGAGAGAGAGAGAGATCGGGCGGGCCGAACACGGGAAGAGAAAGACCCTCTCGGACGGGGTTCTACCTGCCGGGCTACCTCTGCAGAAGCGGGCCTGAAGCCGAAGCCGGTCGGCGCGTTCTCCTCCTCCTCCACGCCTTTGACCCCGGGGCTGAAGTGGAGCTCCACGTGGAAGCGCTCCTCGGAGGTGATGTCCTTCAGGGGGACCCGCGGAGACGTCGGAAATCGGACATTTTTTCTTTTTCTAATTTTTTGCATTTCCAACCGAACAGATACCTTCGTGTTGTCCTCGTACAGCATGATGACGATCTGAGTCATGTAGTTGAGTTCAGAGACGGCGCTGAGGTAATCCATGGCACGCTTCCACTGCTGGTCCCTCTCCTCCTGACACACACACACACACACACCGTCACCCCCTGTGTGAGACCCGAGCGGTTCTGGAGGTGTCGGAGCTCTTACGTCGAGCATGCCTCCGTAGCGGAAGATGCTGAGCAGGGAGTGGACGTGGCTCTCACTGGTGAAGTACAAGCGCGTCCTGACGTGGCGCCCCGGTGACATCACTCCCCGAGAGTACCTGGAGAGGAAGAGGAGGAGGAGGATGAAGATGAGGAAGGCTCCAGAAGACGCCGGCGGTTGCGGGCGGGCCTCGGGGCTCACAGAGGGTGCAGCTTGTTGACGGACTCGTCCTCGTGGGTCCGCTGCATGTCCAGCTGGATCTTCCTGACCAGAGGGAGGCAGTGGGCGTACGCGATGTCCAGCTTCTCCACGCGGTTGATGCCGTACTCCTTCAAAGGAAACGAAGGAAACAAAGGAGACGATCAACCCTCACATGTTCAGGGAGGTTCAAGAAGCAGCACTTTAGTTACTTTTAAAGATGATGACACTTTTACTTTCCTGCTTCATTATGGTCCCTTACTCCTTCCTCCCTCATTCCTTCTCCTCCTCTGTCTTCTACTTCCTTTCCTCCCTCCTCCGTGGCACGACTATGTCAGCCAACGCGGAGACAGTCGGAACGCTTCTTTCCTTCCTTCCCTTCCTTCCTCTCCTCACCTGTGGGATGACGACGTCGACCAGCGCCCGGGACAGCCTGAACAGCTCCAGCGTGTCATGTCACCTACCTCCTTCCTCCTCCTCCTCCTCCTCACCTGTGGGATGACGACGTCGGCCAGCGCCCGGGACAGCCTGAACAGCTCCAGCGTGTCCTCCAGGCCCAGCGAGGCGTTGTGGATGACGTCGTACTTCACGCAGTCGTAGATGTCGGGGATCTTGCTGATGTCGTAGCGTCCGTTCTTCATCCGGAAGTCTCTCTCCAGTTTGGACCAGCGCTGCAGCATCAGCTCCAGAGTCTCACTGTGGTACAGCTGCAGGTCTGGAGGGAGGAGGGAGGACATTGTAACTCGGTGGCCGTCTCTCCGGTCGTGACCTTGACGCGGCTCCGAGGCCAACGGACCGGCGGACTTGGGGTCCTCCATCCTGGTGCGGATCTGGGACGTGAGGCTCTGGATGAGGGCGTAGACCTCGCCACAGGTGGCCACCGGGTTCTCCACGATCTTCATCGAGTTCACCAGAGAGGCACTGCAGGTCGGGGCCAGCTGACACACACACACACACACAATATATTTCATTATGTAATAGTATTTAGGGTTTTCTGCCTCTCTGTGACAATATTTATCTTCATCACATTTGTCTATTTGTTTTCAAGAGAGAGGGAGCGAGAGAGAGAAGTGAGAGGGAGAAAGAGAGAGGGAGGGAGAGAGAGAGGGGGTTAGAGAGAGTGAAGGAGTAAGAGGGAGGAAGTGAGAGAGTGAGTGAGAGAGGGGAGTGAGAGAGAGTGAGAGATCGTGGAGAGAGAGAGAGCGCTCTCTCTCACCCGGTCGTAGTCCTCCTCGGTGAAGTCCCGGTCCTTCTGCAGGATCTCGTGCAGCCGGGCTTTGACCCGGTGCTGACAGCTGCTCAGGGAGTCGGTGTCGTTGTCCAGCAGCCCGTTCATGTTGGCGCTCTTCACCATCTGCACCAGGATGGGGGTCAGCTCGCCCTCCAGAGCCAGCAGCCCCTACACACACACACACACACACACACACACACGCACACCAGTGAGGTCAATACTTTGACACCTAGTGACTGAAGGACCAGAGCAGCGTGATGCATTTATGACCTTTTGACCTTGACCTTCATATCTCTGCTGCATAACTAACCCGGTCCTGAAGAGGAGCTTGATGACTATTAAATATGAATATAAAGTATTGAGGATTTATCGTCTGGACTAGATGTGTAAATCCTCAAAGAATCCCTTTTCTTTGTGTAATGTCACGTGAGAGCCTGCAGGCGGCGCCGTTTCCCCTCTATTCAACTCACCGGACGTCACACAGCCGGTTTTAAAAACACACTCTTGGTTTTCTCTCCATTCATAAATAGAAGCCTCGGCGTACCTTGGCGAAGGCCGCGGCCGTCATCTGCACGCGGCCCTCGTCCGACGCGTAGATCTTCAGGTCGTGCCTGTAGGTGCTGTGTAACCGTAGCAACCCGCAGCCCGGAAACCCGGCGTAATCTCCTGGCAGAGAGAAGAGACGAGGAGGTGAGACGAGGACCCGGCGGTTCCAAGAAGCGACCCTGAACCGGCGCCATGTCCTCGGCGCCTCACCTTGACCCCCGGGGTACATGCAGCGGAAGGCCCGCCCCAGCTCCTCGGCCTGGACCCGGCCTGCAGGCGTCAGCTCCCCCCCCCACTTCAGCACCAGCAGCAGGGACGCGCCCTCCTTCCGCGAGTCTGAGGACGCCGTGAGAAGAGAGGGTCACGTCACTCTGAAGAGAAGAACTATGAGAGAAGGACCGCCTCCTCCTCCTCCTCCTACCTTCCTCCTCGCTGGAGGCCTTGGGCTGCCCGTGGGGCAGGTAGGTGAGCTGCACCTTTCGGTTGATCCCGGAGAAATGGCCGTACCTTTGTGTCGGAAACAAGACATCACGAGTCAGTGAGAAGGATGAGACCTCCATGGACGACGTGATTGGACGTTTTCCCGTGAAGGAGGGGACAGGTGGAGGAGGGGACAGATGGGGAGGGGACAGGTGGAGGAGGGGACAGGTGAAGGAGGGGACAGATGGGGGAGGGGACAGGTGGAGGAGGGGACAGGTGAAGGAGGGGACAGATGGGGGAGGGTCAGGTGTAGGAGGGTCAGGTGGAAGAGGGTCAGGTGGAGGAGGGTCAGGTGGAGGAGGGTCAGGTGGAGGAGGGGACAGGTGTGGGAGTGGACAGGTGAAGGAGGGGACAGGTGGAGGAGGGGACAGATGGGGGAGGGGACAGGTGAAGGAGGGGACAGATGGGGGAGGGAGGGGGCAGTGGAGGAGGGTCAGGTGGAGGAGGGTCAGGTGGAGGAGGGTCAGGTGGAGGAGGGTCAGGTGGAGGAGGGAACAGGTAGAGGAGGGGACAGATGGGGGAGGGAACAGGTAGAGGAGGGGACAGATGGGGGAGGGGACAGGTGAAGGAGGGGACAGGTAGAGGAGGGGACAGGTAGAGGAGGGGACAGGTGAAGGAGGGGACAGGTGGAGGAGGGAACAGGTAGAGGAGGGGACAGATGGGGGAGGGAACAGGTAGAGGAGGGGACAGATGGGGGAGGGAGGGGGCAGTGGGGGAGGGGACAGATAAGATAAGATAAGATATATACTTTATTAATCCACAAGGGGAAATTAGTTCTCTGCATTTAACCCATCCTTAGTTATTAAGGAGCAGTGGGCTGCAGTGATGCGCCCGGGAAGCAACTGGGGGTTCAGTGCCTTGCTCAAGGACACTTCGACTTGCAACAACTAATGGGGAGAGCCGGGATCGAACCGACAACCTTGAGGTTGCAGGACGACCCTCTTACCCCACTGAGCTACAGCCGCCCCCAGATGGGGGAGGGGACAGGTGAAGGAGGGGACAGGTGTGGGAGGGAGGGGGCAGTGGGGGAGTCTCGTTTGTCCCTTTTCAACACAAACGTCGGACCAGTGAGAGTTCTGGTGGACCCGGTTCACTTCACGCACATCTCCAGAACCGTCTTCAGCTGCTCCAGTTTGGACTTCTTCTCCTCGATCTCACAGTCGGTGTGCTGCCCGAGTTCCGCCAACAGCTGCCGCGTGATGTCCAGCACTTCCTGTTGAGGGGTCAGAGCAGCGCACGGTGAGCAGGGGGGGGGGGGGCACCACCCGCCTCCGTCAGACTCGTCGTTACCTGCAGCTGTTTGGGCTTCTTCAGCTTCAGTTTCCCAGTTTTGTTCCCTCCGTATTTCTCAAATAGATCAAAGAACCTGGAGGAAGAGAAGAAAGAGTCCAGATTAAACACACACACACACACACACACGTGTGTGTGTTAAATCAGCCTGCAGTAAAACATAAACCCAGAGGGAACCTACATGGGGTTACGGACTTCCATCTTCATCTTCTGTTTGGGCGTCCGGTCTCCGTGGCGGATGACGGCGATGACGCAACGCAGCTCCATCCTGACGAGCACAGAGTCACGCTAGAGGGGGCGGGGCTACAGGGTGACTGACAGGTCGACGCCAGAGACGGATATCTGGCGACGCTAAGCGTGACAAACATGGCGACTTCTGTTCGAACTCACGGCCGATGTTTGTGGTCGTCATGACTACGTCCACTTCTTCTACACAGCGAGTGGTTAGCACTCACACATCGCGCCGACAAACTAACCTTCTGAGTTCTGGGAGGTGACATTGATATTTTTGCCGTACTGTCCCTTTAAGAGCCGCCCCTCCCCCCACCAAACTGACTCACATGGTCCCCGAGGTGGTGGGCACGATGGGGATGTCCTCCGCCTCCGTCGGGATGGACCAGGGAATCTGGAACTGAGGAGCCAGCTCCCGCATCACGATGTTCCTGAGGAGCCAATGAAGAGACAGCGGCTCAGCGAGGGAACCGACCCGGGCGGGGCGGTGCGTTCATGAACATCGTTAAAAGACGAGGTACCCGAGGATCTTGGCGCAGTCGTCGTAATACTTCATCGAGTTCTTCACGAAGCTGAAGCCGTTGACGTCGCACACGTACGAGTGACCGCTGGCCCGGAGGAGGTCGAAGCCACAGACCGTTTGCTGGAGGAGACACAGGCATCAGTTGCTTCCTTTCTCCTCCTTCCTCCCTCTCCTCCCCCTCTTTCTCCTATTCCTCTTCCCTCTCCCCCCCTCCTCTTCCTCCCTCCCCCTACTTCTCCTTCCTCCTCCTCCTCTCCCCAACCTTCTTCTTATTTATTTCCTTCCTCCCCCCTCCTCCTCCTCTTCCTTCTCCTCTCTCTCCTCCCCCCCTCCTCCTCCTCCTATTCCCTCTCACCTCCTCCTTCCTCCCCACCCCCTTCTTCTTCTTCTTCCTCCTTCTTCTTTCTTTCCTTCCTTCCTCCTACTTCTTCGTGCCCCCTCCTCCTCTTCTTCCTTCCCCCCCCTCTCTCCTCCTACCCCCCTCCTCCCTCCCCCTAATTCTCCTCCCTCCACCCTCTTCTTCTTCTTTCTTTCCTTCCTTAATTCCTTCCTTCCTTCCCCCTCCTCCTCCTCACCTTGAATGCGAGGCAGACCTTGCGTGCCACCAGCTTCTCCATGGCGGAGAGCATGACGGGGTATCGGACCTCCTTCCCCTCGCTGTCCCGCTCCACCTTCCCGTCCAGAGCCGGGCTCTTCCGGGCCTCTGCGTGGGCGTAGTCGGGCCCCACCGTGTACACCTGAGGTCACATGACACACACATATATATATATATATTAGGGCTGTGAAACGAGAAAAAAAATTTAATCAGGTTAATCACAGGTTTCTGTGGATTAATCATGATTAATCACATACAGGACTGTCTCAGAAAATTAGAATATTGTGATGAAGTTCTTTATTTTCTGTAATGCAATTAAAAAAACAAAAATGTCATGCATTCTGGATTCATTACAAATCAACTGAAATATTGCAAGCCTTTTATTCTTTTAATATTGCTGATTATGGCTTACAGCTTAAGAAAACTCATATCCTATCTCTAAATATTAGAATATCATGAAAAAGTATACTAGTAGGGTATTAAACAAATCACTTGAATTGTCTAATTAACTCGAAACACCTGCAAGGGTTTCCTGAGCCTTGACAAACACTCAGCTGTTATAAATCTTTTTTTTTACTTGGTCTGAGGAAATATTAAAATTTTATGAGATAGGATTTTAGAGTTTTCTTAAGCTGTAAGCCATAATCAGCAATATTAAAAGAATAAAAGGCTTGCAATATTTCAGTTGATTTGTAATGAATCCAGAATGCATGACATTTTTGTTTTTTTAATTGCATTACAGAAAATAAAGAACTTTATCACAATATTCTAATTTTCTGAGACATTCCTGTATATACATTTATACCTTTTTTTCGTCCCAATGTGCGCGCACACGCCGGATCGGAGCTCTGCGGCGCGCGAGACGGAGATGGGAGTCGTGTTAACGCGACACGTAGAGACAGAATGACATGCTGCTGGAGAGACGACCAACAACAGACGTATTGGAAGCTCATTCTGCGCATGCGTTAAATGCGGTAAAAAAAAAAGAACTAATTAATCCTGTAATTTAATCATAACACGTTAACGCGTTATTTTTCACAGCACTAATATATATATATATATTAGGGCTGTCAATCGATTAAAAAAACGTAACTAATTAATCGCACATTTTGAAATTCATTAATCCCGATAAATCGCGATTAAAAGTTTTTCTTTTTAAAGACAAAACTTCACACAGAGCTGTGTTTTCAAAGAGGCTCCTACCTATAAAGTGCCAGCGAGGTATTTAATATCGTGGATGATAAATTGTTTCTTCAGTGAAACATCCAGATTAGTAAAAAAAATGAAGTATATTGAGACCCCATTGGTCCTGTCATCTTTAACACTGAACAGCAGAACCAGTGGCCTTGGTAACTGACTGACATTCACATATGTCACGTTAACCCTCTGGAGGCTCATTTTATAAATTTTACAAAAAAATTTAAATTCACCTTTTAAAGGCGTTTGCATGTGACACACCCCCACGTGTTATACATCAAACATTCCAGAACAATCTCAGCTCTCTATTCAATGAGGCTCATTGTCCTCCCGCCGTGTTCTCTGCTCTCTGACTGACAGGCTGCTATAGAGCCTCACCCGTGAGGTGGGAGGTCCTTTGTGATTTACTGAGTGTTCATTGGTTGTTTTTTTCCCAAAATGTTGACAGACAAACGGATTGACCAATCACGTTGAAGGTTTCGTGTGTCGAGTTCTTTCCGCGCCGCGTCACCCGACACATCGCCCCTCCGTTCCTCTGTGTGTCAGAGGGGGAGACAGGAGGAAGGAGGAGCAGGAGGAAACCCGACTGATTCATCCACGAGTTTAAACTGATTTATGCTCCTTATTTTCGCGGATAAATCATTGTTTTAAAAACGGAAACAGTGTTAAACCGTACTGCCGCGGTTTGACACTCGGTTTGAGTGTAAAAACTTCAACGAACACCGGAAGTAAACAAAGTTGCGTTAATTGCGTTAAAATATTTTAGTGCGTTAACGCGGCCAAATTAATCGCATAGATTAACGCGTTAACGCTGACAGCCCTAGTATATATACATATATGACACTCAATTATGCTCCATGAAGTGTCGTCTGTATTTCAGCCACATGACACAGTGACCAGGATTCTAAAAGCATCACTATATATCCCTCTGGATTCAAAATGGCGGGTTAAGCTCCTCCCACTTCCCAGCTCCTCCTCCCCTTTGCGTGGACACGCCCCTCTACCTTGACGTCCGTGCCGTCCGTGGGCATGAACTCCTCGTAGATGTAGGAGCCCGTCTTCCTCACGCTGGTCTCCGGCGAGTAGACGCTGCTCCGGCTGCCGATCTGCACACGGCGAGAGGAGGAGATATGAGGAGGAGTTACGAGGAGGAGTTACGAGGTGATATTAGGAGGAGTTATGAGGAGGAGTTATGAATGATGAGGTGATATTAGGAGGAGTTATGAGGAGGAGTTATGAGTTATAAGGAGGAGTTATGAATTATGAGGTGATATTAGGAGGAGTTATGAGGAGGAGGTGTTATGAGGAGGAGTTACGAGGTGTTATGGAAGGAGTTACGAGGAGGTGCCGGTTCCTGCTCGGTGTGTTTGAGGACATCATCAAGAGTAAAAAAAAAAAAGGGCTTCAAATTGTGATATTTAATTTTCTTTCTTGTAAATGATTTCTGGCGTTATAACCGTGTGTTGGAGCCTAAGCCCCGCCCACCAGGGGCTGGATGTCAGTTCCTCCTGATGGGCAGATAGAGCCTAAGCCCCGCCCACCAGGGGCTGGATGTCAGTTCCTCCTGATGGGCGGGTGGTGCCTAAGCCCCGCCCACCAGGGGGTGCGTGAGGCCGAGTTTCCTTCGCACCTTCCTGAAGAGCCGCTGGCTGCCCCCCCCCGCCGACGTGGGGTAGTAGATGTAGACGTTGTGGTCCTCGGCGCAGACGGGCTTCTCCACGAACGGCTTCTGGAACACCTCCCCGTTCACCTCCACGTGGTCCTCCCCCTCCACCAGGTTGCACGCTGGAGACAGGCGGGGCGTTCACTGACCCGTTTCACACATGGGAGATACGACTCGCGAACGCCACTGACCGTCGGGTTTATCCGGGTCTCGGTTCAGCACGGCGTAGCGCGGCAGGTCGATGCCCTCCTCCTGCAGGATGCGGTACACCTCCCTCCTAGACACACACACAGTGACACACACACAGTAACACATGAAACATACACACAGTAACACACACAGTAACATAACCAGTAACACACACAGTAACACATGAAACATACACACAGTAACACACACAGTAACACACACAGTAACATAACCAGTAACACACACACACACAGTAACACATGAAACATACACTGGGGGTCTCAATGTAAACCGGTGTGTGTGTGTGTGTGTGTGTGTGTGTGTGTGTGCACCTGTCCTGGATGTAGTACTGCATGTTCAGGTCGTTGAGGAGCAGAGGGTTCCTCAGCTTGGCGTAGCTCACAGCTTTATCCAGAGGGAACCCTGGAGAACACAAGGAGAACACGAGGAGAGCATGAGGAGAACATGAGGAGAACACGAGGAGAACATGAGGAGAACACAAGGAGAACATGAGGAGAACACGAGGAGAGCATGAGGAGAACATGAGGAGAGCATGAGGAGAACACAAGGAGAACACGAGGAGAACATGAGGAGAACAACATTCAGAAGAGTTGAGCTGGTGGAGAACATGAAGATAGAGGAGACATGTGTGTCTGTGTGCATGTGTGTGTGTGTGTCTGTGTGCGTGTCTGTGTCTGTGTGTGTGTGCGTGTGTGCGTGTGTGTGTGAATCACACAGGGTGGCTGTGAAGCGTCTAGTGCAGTAGTGCAGAAGTGCTTGTAGTTAGTGCATGCTGCATGTTGCAAGCTGCATGTTGCAAGCTGCATGCTGCATGCTGCATGCTGCATGCTGCCCTCTGCTTGCAACTCTCTGCTTTCAGCTACCGCCGCTGGCTAGCTCCCTCATTGGGGGTGAAAAGAGGAGCCGAGAGCGTAAGTCTCCTCTGCCAGTACATAGCCTCTCCACCACCAAGACTCCTGCAGTGCCTCCTCGTGGCCACACATGGTAACTGGGTACCCTGCGGTCCCAGGCTAAACTGCAGGGGATCTGGGAGCAGCAGTGGGCCCCAGAGATGCGGTGTGCAGGCCCACCACAAGGTGGACATGCCCTGGCACCCATCAACCACTGCCCCAGCTATGGGCAAATAGCCCCACTGCCTTGTGGGTTAGCCTCTTGAGGCAGGGCTAAGGGAGCAGACCCGACAGAAAAGCAATGCGCTGGCGGTGCGCAATAGGCGGGCCTAAACACAGCCAGGACCCGGCAGCCTCCTGCAGCCAGGATGGGGAACTGGTCGTCCTGGGCTCACCCATGCCATCAGATTTACCTCACCATGGCGAAGATAGTGCTACTGGGGATAGCGCGCCTCCAACGGCACTCTAAATAATCTCTTTGTGCAGGTATCCACCTCTGACCACGGTGAATACTCTGGATCCACATCTGGTTGAAGACTGGCGGCGTTGGGGCAACTGGCGACGGGAGCAGGTTTGAATAGACTGGGAGCTTCTAGTCAGAGCCCTGCACGTCAGCGGCACAGGGTATTGGTCGCTATCAGCTGGGACTGAGTGGCAGCTGATCTCGGCAGCACCCTGTGTGACTGAGCAGCCCCTATTTAGGGACCACACTGCTCACCTCAATCCGAGGAGGGGCCTAGAAAAGGTGGCCTAAAAAATGCCCACTCAACTCGCACCTGGACAGGCTACCGCACCTGTCGGGTCATTCCACTTCTGCGGTCGAAACAGAAGAAAAAAAACCCAAAACCTAAAACTGGCAACATGGAACGTAAGAACCCTCCTGGACTCCTATGGCAGAACCGAAAGACCTCACAGAAGAACAGCACTGATTGCGGCCGAGCTGAGGCGTTACAACATCGACATCGCCGCACTTTGCGAGACCAGGCTCCTTGATGAATCAGAATCAGAAACAGTTTTATTGCCAGGAATGTTCACACAAACGAGGATTTTTTTTTGGTGGAAGGTGCAACATTTGGACATGACAAACAAACAACAATCAACACGACAGAAAGACAACAAATAATGTGAGAGTGTTTGGGTGTGTGCTTCAAGTGGTGTGTTTTAGTTAAAAGTGTATGTTACGCGTGGCGTGTGTTTAAGTTAAAGTGCATGCAAATAAAGTGGCATGTGTGTGGAGGAGGCCTCAAGTTAAAGTGCATGTTAAAGTGACGTGTGTGGAGGAGGGAAGAAGAAGGAGGAGGGAGGAGGAGTGGGAGGAAGAGGGAGGAAGAGGAAGGAGCGGGAAGAAGGAGGAGAGAGGAAGGTGGAAGAAGAGGTGGTAGTCCTGGGGGTGACAGTCAGTCAGTCCCGGGTTCCATTGATGAGCCCGACTGCCGACGGGAAAAAGCTTTTGTTGTGGCGGGTGGACTTAGTCATGATGGACCGCAGCCTCCTCCCCGAGGGGAGGGACTCGAACAGGGAGTGTCCAGGGTGGGAGGGGTCAGCGACAATCTTTCTGGCCCGCTTCAGTGACCTGGAAGTGAACAGGACCTGGAGGGAAGGCAGATTGCAGCCGATAACCCTCTCGGCCGAGCGGATGATGCTCTGCAGCCTGCGCTTGTCTTTGGCTGTGGCTGCAGGGTGCCAGACGGTGATGGAGGAGCAGATGATGGACTCAACGATGGCCGTGTAGAATTGTACCATCATTCTCCCTGGCAGGTTGAATTTCCTCAGCTGCCTCAGGAAGAACATCCTCTGCTGGGCCTTCTTGGTGATGGAGCCGATGTTCAGCTCCCACTTGAGGTCCTGGGTGATGATGGAGCCCAGGAAGCGGAGGGACTCCACAGCGTCGACGGGGGAGTCACACAGGATGAGAGGGGCGGGTGGGGCTGCATTCCTCCTGAAATCCACAACCATCTCCACTGTCTTTAGAGCGTTGAGCTCCAGGTTGTTCTGGCTGCACCAGGTCACCAGGTGGTCAGTCTCCCACCTGTAGGCGGTCTCGGCCCCACCAGAGATGAGCCCAATGAGGGTGGTGTCATCCGCGAACTTTAGGAGCTTGACGGACTGGTGACTGGAGGTGCAGCTGTTGGTGTACAGGGACGCTGATAGAGGAAGGGTCCGGTTACACCTTCTTCTAGAAAGGCTATCCCCCAGGTGGACAACATCTGCACGGTGTGGGACTGGCCATCAAGAACACACTGCTACCAAGACTCACTGAAACACCTGTGGGCATCAGTGAAAGACTGATGACCCTCCGCATCCCCCTGGCGAAGAACCGCTTTGCTACACTTCTTAGTGTGTATGCGCCAACACTGCCATCCGACACTGAGGTTAAAGACTCATTCTATCAGTCACTGGATGAGGCTCTCCACCGGATCCCCAAGACCGACAAGATCCTCCTCCTTGGGGACTTCAATGCTCGTGTGGGGCAGAGTGACAGGATATGGAAAGGAGTGCTTGGCAGGCATGGTATTGGTCAGGCCAACTCAAATGGCATGAGATTACTTACTCTCTGCTCTGAGCACAACCTGACCATAACCAACACCATCTTCCAGCAAAAGACCAAATATAAAACATCATGGATGCACCCACGCTCTAAACATTGGCACCTGATTGACTATGTCATCGTGAGACGTTGTGACATCAAAGACGTTCTCATATGCTGGGCCATGAGAGGTGCAGAATGCTGGACAGACCACAGGATGATCGTGGCCAAAGTCCACATGAGCGTACGCCCCCTCATGCGGAAACGTGGGGTCAGTGGGAGACGCTTAGACTGTGCCCGTCTGAAGGATACCAGCACAAGAAATGAGTTCCGATGCTCCCTGGCTGAAAAACTTGAAGAGCTTGAACTCACCTTGAGAGGAGGGAATGACACAGACCAGCAGTGGACCGCTATCAGCTCAGCCCTTCATGAAGCAGCAGCCCACACAATCGGCTATAAGACCAAAAACCACCAGGACTGGTTTGACAATAACTCAGACACCATCCGTAACTCACTGAACGTCATGCACAAAGCACACCAGGCAACCCTGAAAAACCCCTCATTGAGCACCGCCAGACAGCAATGGCAGAGGGCGAGGCGTGAAGTGCAAAAGACCCAACGGACAATGCAAAACAAGTGGTGGACAGAGAAGGCACAGGAAATCCAATCTTTCGCTGATAGAAATGATATGCATAACTTTTACAATGCAGTCAAATCTATCTACGGCCCAACAAACCACTGCATCACTCCTGTTAAAACCGCAGATGGGCTCAGAGTCCTAAAAGACCAGAGCAGTATACTGGAGAGGTGGGCTGAACATTTTAATACCCTGCTTAATCAGGACTCTAAAGCAGACCGCACCATCCTGGATCAACTGCCTGAACTTCCACCGATTGACAACCTTAACCAACCCCCGACCTTCCTGGAGGTCCTGTCAGCCGTCCGCTCTCTGAAGAACAACAAGTCTCCTGGCATGGACAATATCCCTGCGGAGCTGCTTCAACAGGGTGGTTACCTCTGTACAAGAGCGCTACATCAACACATCACTAAAGTATGGGCTGATGAAAACATCCCACAGCAATGGAGAGATGCCAAAATTGTCACTATATATAAAAACAAAGGTGACAAGACCATCTGTGGCAACCACAGGGGGACAGCACTCCTTGCTGTTGCTGGTAAGGTCCTGGCCAAGGTGCTGCTGCAGAGGCTACTCAACAACATCACAGAGGCATTGCTCCCAGAATCACAGTGTGGCTTTAGGAAGAACAGGAGTACAGTCGACATGGTCTTCACAGCCCGGCAGCTTCAGGAAAAGTGCAGGGAGCAACATCAAGACCTGTTTATGGCTTTTGTCGACCTCTCCAAAGCCTTCGACACTGCAGAGAGACCTACTGTGGGACATCCTGCTCCGCTTTGGATGCCCTAACAAGTTTGTCAACATCCTCCGACAGTTTCATGATGGTATGAATGCTAGGGTGACAATAGGAGGACAAGAGTCTGCCTCCTTCCCTGTGTGCACAGGGGTCAGGCAGGGGTGTGTACTAGCACCAGTGCTCTTTAACATCTTCCTCCTCTGCGTCACCCAGCTTCTCCATAAGGAAATTGAGGACAACAGCGGGGTGACAGTAGTCTATAGGCTCGATGGCAACCTCTTTAACATCAGGAGGCTGCAAGCAACCACCAAGCTGCACAGAGTGAGGGTCCTTGAGCTGCAGTATGCAGATGACTGCGCTCTGGTGGCTCACACTCCACAAGACCTCCAGGCTGTCCTGGATGCAGCTGTGAAGGCTTACAGCAGGATGGGGCTGACCATCAACATCACCAAAACAGAGGTAGTCTGTCAGTGGAGCACCAGCATCCCACCCACGCCACCCATCTTCAGCATCAATGATAAGCATCTGTCTGTAGTACCATCATTCAAATACCTCGGGAGTATCCTCTCTGAGGACAATAACATCGACAATGAGGTCCAGAACAGAATCAAACAAGCATCAGCTGCCTTTGGGAGACTCAGGCGCCGGGTCTTTCAAAACAAGAACTTATATCTCCATACACAAATCTCTGTGTATCAAGCAGTGTGCATCACCACCCTCCTGTACAGTTGTGAAGCCTGGGTCACTTACAGCCGCCATGTTACATTACATTACATGTCATTTAGCAGACGCTTTTATCCAAAGCGACTTACAATAAGTGCATTTCAACCTAGAGTACAAACTAAGAACAACAAGAATACAGGAAGTAACATTTCCTCAACATAGTCGAACTACAAAAGTACCATAAGTAAGTGCTATCTAAGTGCCACTGAAGTGCTAATCTGTGTTTTAATCCAGATATAGTCGGAAAAGGTGTGTTTTCAGTCTCCGACGGAAGATGTAGAGACTTTCTGCTGTCCTGATGTCAGTGGGAGCTCGTTCCACCACTGAGGAGCCAGGACAGCAAACAGTCTGGATGTAGAGTGATTAGCTCGAGGTGCAGTAGTCACAAGTCGATTGGCTGTTGCAGAGCGGAGCGAACGTGCAGGGGTGTACGGTGTGACCATATCCCGGATGTAGACGGGGCCCGATCCGTCTAGAGCACGGTACGCCAGGACCAGTGTTTTGAAGCGGATGCGAGCAGCCACCGGTAACCAGTGGAGAGGCGGAGGAGCGGAGTGGTGTGGGCTAATTTCGGGTGGCTGAAGACCAGTCGAGCTGCTGCATTCTGGATGAGCTGCAGGGTCGGATGGCCTTAGCAGGTAGACCAGCCAGGAGGCGTTGCAGTAGTCGAGGCGTGAAATGACCAGAGCCTGGATCAGAACCTGCGCCGCCTTCTGAGTAAGAAGAGGACGTATTCTCCTGATGTTGTGCAGCATGTACCTACAGGAACGCGTCGTCAGCGATGTTGGCCGTCAGGGAGAGTTGACTGTCGAGTGTCACCCCGAGGTTCCTGGCAGTCCGGGTAGGGGCCAACACAGAGCTGGTGAAGGTGGTAGTCAGGTCGTGGGTGGGGAGCCTTTCCTGGAAGGAATAGTAGCTCAGTCTTGTCAGGGTTGATCTTCAGGTGGTGAGCAGACATCCACTGAGAGATGTCAGTCAGACAGGCAGAGATTCGTGCCGCCACCCGTGTTTCGGACGGTGGAAACGAGAAGATCAGTTGGGTGTCATCAGCATAGCTATGGTAGGAGAAGCCATGCGAGCGAATGACAGAGCCGAGAGAATTTGTGTACAGAGAGAAGAGGAGGGGACCCAGGACGGAGCCTTGAGGAACCCCAGTAGTGAGAGGACAAGGATCAGACACAGATCCTCTCCAAGTTACCCGGTAGGTGCGGTCTTTAAGGTAGGAAGAGAAAAGAGCGAGTGCAGTGCCTGAGATCCCCAGGTCCTGAAGAGAAGAGATCAGGATCTGGTGGTTCACGGTGTCAAATGCTGCAGAAAGGTCGAGAAGGATAAGGACAGAGGAGAGATTGGCTGCTCTAGCAGTGTGAAGCTGCTCAGAGACAGCAAGGAGGGCCGTCTCTGTCGAGTGGCCGGCCTTGAATCCAGACTGGTGAGGGTCAAGAAGGTTGTTACTGTGGAGATAGGAGGACACTTGGCTCAAGATAGCTCGCTCCAGAGTTTTGGAGAGAAAAGGAAGAAGAGAGACCGGTCTGTAGTTGCTGACTTCAGACGGGTCGAGCGTGGGTTTCTTCAGGAGAGGGTTGACTCTCGCCTCCTTCAGAGAGTTAGGAAACAGCCAGTTGAGAGGAGCTGTTAATAAGATGGGTGAGGAAGGTCAGAAGGTCAGGAGCAATAGCCTGGAGAATGGGAGACGGACGGGGTCAAGGGCGCAGGTGGTCGGTCGGGCGGAGGTCACCAAGCTAAGAACTTGATTGGGAGACAAGGGGTGAAAGAGGAAAGAGAGGGGGATGAAGAAGTTAGTGTTGGTGAGGTGATAGAAGATGGATTTGTAAAGGAGGAGCGTATGTCGTCTATCTTGTTTGTAAAGTAGTCGACAAAGTGGCTCGGCAAAAGGGTGGAAGGAGGAGGGGACAGGGGATCAAGGAGGTTGGAAAAGATAGAGAAGAGTTTTTGGGGTTAGAGAAGGAAGACTGAATTTTGGTCAGGTAGAACGAGCTTTTGGCTGCAGAGATAGAGGAAGAGAAGGAGGAGAGGAGAGATTGATAGAAGAGCAAGTCTTCCGCTTGATTCGATTTCGCCATTTTCTTTCCGCCGCAGGGTGGCTCTCTCGGCGCACCGAGTCCGACAACCACGGAGCCGGAGAGGATTTCAACCGTCGTGTCTTAAAAGGACAAAGAGAATCAAGAGATGAAGACAGGGAAGAGAGGAGAGTGTCTGCGGCAGAGTTAGGATGCATGAGTGAGAAGCAGTCAGTTGAGGGGAGAGCAGATAGGACAGAGGAGGCAAGAGAGGAGGGACAGAGGGTGCGAATGTTGCGGCGTACAGGTGCAGAGTCTGTAGATATGGGTGGGTTGTCAGTACCAGAGAGCGAGAGAGAGTAAGAGATGAAGAAGTGGTCAGAGACATGGAGAGGAGTCACAGTGAGGTTAGAGGTAGAGCAGTTTCTTGTGAAAATGTAGTCAAGGTGGTTGCCGGCTTTGTGAGTAGGAGCGGAGGGACTGAGTGAGAGGTTAAAGGAAGACAATAAGAGTAAGAGATCACATGACTTCTCTGTCTGGATGTTAAAGTCACCCAGAATGATGAGCGGGGGCCGTGTTCATGAAGTTCGATAGGGAGGACGTCTAGCTCGTCCAAGAAATCTCCCAAAGAACCAGGGGACGGTGAGAACAACAATGTGAAGTTGGACCGGATGAGTAACGGTCACCGCATGAAACTCAAAAGTCAGTGGGATAAAGAGTGGAAGCCGGTAGGGACAGAAACACCATGTGGGTGAGATGAGTAAACCTGTACCTCCACCCCGACCAGAGGGTCTGGGTGTGTGGCTAAAGGAGAAGGCAGAGGAGAGAGCAGCCGGGTAGACGTGTTGTCTACTGTGATCCAGGTCTCAGTGAGAGCCAGGAAGTCAAGCGACTGCTCCACAGCAAAGCCAGAGATGAAGTCGGCCTTGCGGTTGGCTGACTGACAGTTCCAGAGGCCTCCTGTGACCAGGTGCTGGGTGTGAGTAGAACGGGTAGGAAGGATAACAGAGGAGGGGTTCCGGTACATGAATGAGCGAGTCCTATAGTAACTACAAGTAGAGATACGCACAGGTATGGAAAAGACACACATATTCACAAAATGGGGAAATACTCATCCACCCCGAAGACTCCAACGGAAGACTCCTATGTCTTTGTCCTCCGAGTCTTGACTCCAACGGAAGACTCCTATGTCTTTGTCCTCCGAGTCTTGACTCCAACGGAAGACTCCTATGTCTTTGTCCTCCGAGTCTTGACTCCAACGGAAGACTCCTATGTCTTTGTCCTCGAGTCTTGACTCCAACGGAAGACTCCTATGTCTTTGTCCTCCGAGTCTTGACTCCAACGGAAGACTCCTATGTCTTTGTCCTCCGAGTCTTGACTCCAACGGAAGACTCCTATGTCTTTGTCCTCCGAGTCTTGACTCCAACGGAAGACTCCTATGTCTTTGTCCTCCGAGTCTTGACTCCAACGGAAGACTCCTATGTCTTTGTCCTCCGAGTCTTGACTCCAACGGAAGACTCCTATGTCTTTGTCCTCCGAGTCTTCGTCCGATGAGTCACACTGACGCTACAGCTGACGCGAAAAACCCCACCCGGTTATGAGCCCAAGTTAGTGCCAATTACCTCCAGCCGCGTTGACACCGCCCCTTGGCTTTTGGTATTCAAATGACACTCAATAGAAACCAGGTGACGATCGCTCGTCCAATCAGTGAAGATTCAGGTGTCGGAACACAGGACACACCTCTCTACCAAAACAACTCCTTAAAACAGGACAGACTAACAATCTAGCAGCTTTAATCAACAAATACAACAGTAACTTTAGCAGATAAAACTAGTTTAAAGAAGATACTTAGCAGGATCCAAGTAGTCAGTAGTCTCGCCTCACAGGTAGAAAATGCACATGTGAAGTCCCTGGAGCATTTTCACATCCGCTGTCTCCAGCGAATGCTAGGAATCACTTGGCGTGACCGAGTGCCACACACCGAGATCCTCAGGAGAGCAGGCTGTAGGAGCATGGAGGCCACCATCACCACTACCAGCTACGATGGCTGGGGCACGTTATAAGGATGCCCCTCAATCGGCTGCCTCACAAAGTGCTGTATGGCCAGCTCGCTCTGCTGGAGGGCAGAAGAAGCGCTATAAAGACCAGATAAAAACAGCGCTAAAGAAATGTAAAATCAGACCAGGGGACCTGGAGGGCTTGGCTGCTGACCGTAACACCTGGCGTCAGATGTGCCAAGACGGGACCACAGCACTGGAGGAGGACAGGACAGCCAGGAGGCAGGAAAGAAGGCATACAAGAAAAACAACCAAGGTTGCCAGGACCACCACTACTACATACGCATGTCCCACCTGCCACAAGACCTGTGGATCCAGGATAGGACTATACAGCCACCAGAAAACTCACCGCTGAAAGTCAGAAGTGGACGTCATCATCGGCTTCGATGGACAACTACAAGCAAGCAAGCAAGTGTGCGTGTGTGTGTGCATGTGCCTGTGTGTGCGTGTGTGTGTGTGTGTGCATGTGCCTGTGTGTGCGTCTGTGTGCGTGTGTGTCTGTGTGTGTGTGCGTGCCTGTGTGTGTGTGTGTCTGTGTGCGTGTGTGTGTGTGCGTGTGTGCGTGTGTGTGTCTGTGTGTGCGTACCCTTGGAGTGGAAGGAGATGAGGCAGTCACACAGCGGCCACCGGTCCACCGGCTCGTTGAGGATGGCGTCCTCGGGGAAGATCACCACGGTGATGAACTCAAACCTGCACAGCCGCTCCAGGATCTGGGTCATGGGCTTGGACTTGGACTTCTTCATCATGCAGCAGATCCCCACCACGATCTGTCGCTCCGGCAGCTGGGGGGGGGGGGGGGGGAGAGAGAGAGGAAGTCCTTGAACATCTCCAATTTCATCAACACCCGTCCTTCACCCTCTGAACCGTGAAAAAAAGCCTGTTTTACTTTTAAATAACCACCTAAACTCCTAAACTTCATCATCATTTATCAGAGCCAGAAGCTTTACAACTTTCAGAAGGTCTTTGAAGGCATCATGTGTGAAGAACAGCTTAAAGTTGTGATATTTAAATCGAGAACATTTAGCTCTACATGTCTCATTTAAATTGTTAAATATAAACTGAAAAAACATTAAATTGTCCTCACGTAAAAATTATGTTTTAAGAATTTATTCTTTTGACAAAATCTGGCAAACGACATAATCTTATATATATACATATATATTTATTTATGTATGTATATATATATTTGTATGTATATATATATATATTGTATGTATATATGTATGTATATATCTATGTTTATATATATATACACACACAAATATATATACACATACATCTACACATAAATATATTTATATATATACGTATATCTATTTATGTATGTATATATTTATTTATATATATTTGTATGTACAGTATATATATATACATGTATGTATATATATATTTATGTATATTTATATATATATATTTATGTATGTATATATATATGTATCTATATGTTTATATATATATACACACAAATATATATATATACACATACATATACACAAATATATTTATATATTTATTTATATATATTTGTATGTACAGTATATATATGTATGTATATATAAATATATATATATATAAGATTACGTCATTTGCCAGATTTTGTAAAGAAAATAAAAATAAGAAAGAGGTTCAACCTGCATGACTTCATCTCTATGGAAACATGTGACGGGGGTTCATAGGGTCAAAGGTCATTGTGCGCGGTGATTATGGGATGTGCCGTGGACCCACCGAGTCCGTGTCCTCGTCGTCCTCGTACAGCTCCATGTCCGTCCTCATGCTGTCCTCCAGGGACTCGCTCTCATCGTCCTCGCAGCCCACGAAGAATCTGGGAGCGCCGCGCCGGCTCTCGCCCGGGCTGCTGGGCTCTGACATCACAGTCCCCCGCGGCCGCCCTCAGGGTCCCGCCGCGGCATCGGATGCCAAAACACGCCGCCGCCGCCGGGGAGGGCGCCAGGCCTGAAGGGAAGGGGTCGGAAGGAAGAGGGAGGCAGAAGGAGACAGAGGCGGGGTGGGGGGCGGGGCTAGAACCTCCGAGGTCACGTGAGAGATGGCGGCGGTGGCGAGTCCCCTGTGACGACGCCGTGATGATTCTTTACTCGGGGGATTCACCTCTCGGGAGGCCGGTCCTCCATCGGCGTGACGGTGTCCTGCGAGAGAGAGGAGACGCTCAGAGACCTGTCAATCACCTGTAGCCCCGCCCCTAAAGCGTCCCCCGCTTCATGGTCTGTGTGACTCTAAACGACCATAAAGTATAAAAGATGACATCATGCTGTATAGAAGAAGACTGGAAACTAGAGACTGAGACATAAACTCATGTTTACAATGTTTACTGAGGGAATACATCAAGAGAAGTAGTCACTATATAGACTTCTATACAACCAGAGTCGCCCCCTGGTGGTCAGGAGAGAGAATGCAGCTTTAACACATGAAGCATATACTTCTATACAACCAGAGGAGTCGCCCCCTGGTGGTCAGGAGAGAGAATGCAGCTTTAACACATGAAGCATAGACTTCTATACAACCAGAGGAGGGCCTTTTCCTAAACTGGCCGGGATCTGAAACTTAAAATGATAAACACCGCCTCAAGTTGTAACCAGTAAAGCTCTTCATTCATAATTTTCTCCTCATTAACGTGTGAGACGGTCAGACGATGAATTCCTGAGTTTGGGCCAGAGACCTGCTGTGAGGCCACGGTGACCTTTGACCAATCTCGTCTTATCAGCGTGACCTTGAGTCGGGTGGACTGCCCCTCCGGATGTAGCTGAGATAACACACTTACAACCACAGTGAGCTACTACTCCATGAAAGATGTTTTGAGAACAGGTGTGTGTGTGTGTGTGTGTGTGTGTGTGTGTGTGTAATGAGGTTTGAAAGTGAGATGGGACACATTTCAATCGACACAGATAATGTGTACGTATATATATATATATGAATATATGTATATATATATATATAAATAAAAAGGGGGGGCCAAGCAATTAGGAGGGAAGAGAATAAAGTAAACTCTTGACGTCATGTGATGAATTTCTTCTGGTTTCATTCAGTTCTTTGTACCAAAAGATTAAAACATTAAAAACATCCAAATTAAATATGAATGAAGAAGTTGGCGCTCTCTTTATGCATTCTTATAAAAGCAGAAACGTCCGTGTGCGTGGGTAATGTTTATCTCCATCAACTGCAGCACAGACCGCTCCGGGCATCGGACCCCCGGACCCCCGGGCATCGGACCCCAGGGCATCGGACCCCCGGGCATCGGACCCCCGGGCATCGGACCCCCGGCATCGGACCCCCGGGCATCGGACCCCAGGGCATCGGACCCCCGGGCATCGGACCCCCGGACCCCTGGGCATCGGACCCCAGGGCATCGGACCCCCGGGCATCGGACCCCCGGACCCCCGGCATCGGACCCCCGGGCATCGGACCCCAGGGCATCGGACCCCCGGGCATCGGACCCCCGGACCCCCGGGCATCGGGCCCCGGGCCGCACCCGGTCACCACTGAACAGACCAGCCGCTCGTTAGGCCGCCAGGACCAATCGGAAGCGCTTCTCACCCCGTGGTTAAGACGGTGCTGAAGACGGGTCCACGCGAGAGGAAGAACACCCAACGGGCCGGAGCCTCCTGGACCTCAAGGAAACACAAAGGAGTCACCGCAGGGTCCTGAAGGCCACACGGGGGTTCACAAGAGGAGAGCATGAACGCAGCACCGAGAAGAAGATATCCGTCTCGGTTATGAAGTAAAAAATGTAAAACATTGTGTTTTCTTTTGTTTATTGCAAGAAAGCAAATCGTCTGTTTAGCTTCGGAACTTTGGGCCAATTTTAGAGGAAATAAATTTGCCATTTTATGAACAATTAACTCAAGAAAATAATAATAAATAAGACGTAAGTCGCCTGGCGGGAAAAACAAAACAATTTCCACGAAGAACCTGAGAAGTGACGTTTCCTTCCTGTCCTCCGTGTAATGAACGGAGGACAGGAAGATGTAGAAATCAGACGCCAACACAAACGTTAAAGCGGTTATCGGCCCGCTGCGTCGCCCTCGTCCCTTTACAGTGAAGAGGAAGAGATCCTGCGGCCGCTTCACATTAGAACGTCTCCGTTGGAGCTCAGACGTTTATATTCTCTCTCCCAGCGAGATGATTTAAATAGACTCTTTCCACGCCCGAGTGGATTAGTGTTTCACAGCTCCAGATAATCTCTTCTTCTACACCTGCTCCCCACTGAGGTCATGGCCCCCTCCCCCCACAAGACACACACAGGCAGAATTTAACAGTGCATAATGCATTAAAATGACGATTGTTGCCTCGAGTTATTAATCGCTCTGTCAATAAAAGAGCCCCAAAGAGACGCCTTAAACATATAAAAATGTGCATAAATAACCTTCAAGACATAACATTTTGTCTTCTATAAAAAAAGAGATGAGATGCATCTGTGACAGTCGAGGTGGTTTAATAAAAGCTGCTATAAATAATATAATAATAAAGGTATATCATGTGACAATACGGTAAAACTCTGGTGGGAGTGAACTGATCATCTCACAGATATTAATATTAATAATAATAATCACCACCGGAGGTTCTGGATCTTTATTGCACCACTTTAAAAATCAGAAACGGGATGTTTTTTTAAATCTCACACATCAGTATCACACAGCCTTGTTGACTTTATTAAAAGGAGGGAGAGGTCTAAATATATGTTTTGGGGTCGCCATGCTGTCCATTTGGAATAATTCAGCGTTTCACCCCCAAAACTTTACACCTTGCTTCAGGGCTGCAATGTAATGTATTAAAGTTAAATATGAATTAATTTAAATCATCTGCACGTGTACGGCAGCAACTGTAGATGTCATGTGTTATTAAATTATGTGATTGTGGAAAAACCATCCGTCCCAAAACAGATGACAACCTCAAAAACTGAAACCATCACATTGGACCAAGAGAAGCAGGAAGTCCACACAAATGAGGAGCTGGAACTTGGGAATGTTTCACAGGATTGCTTCAAAATAAATAAAATGAAACGAGGAATCTATTAAAAACAGCCAACGCTGTATTGGCTAATCGTCCAATCGGTTAAAATAAATAGTTACGAAGTTATTAGCTTTTATTTGAGTGCATTTAAAATATTCTGCACAGCCCTCCTGTGCAGAATATTTTAAATGCACTCAAATAAAAGCTTAATAAATGAATACATCTTTATTATCTCAATAAGGATTAAGCACCTGCAGTATAAAAAGTATGAGCATTTATTTACACGACTTCTGATTAATACAACTTTTTGTTACACACTGGTGAAAAAATAAATAGATTATAGCTGAAATAATATCTGAAAATAGGACACAAGGCGCGTTATTAAAACTGAAGAATAAAAATAGTCCCCAACGCGGATGTTTTTCACGTAAAACCTGCATCACAGGTCGTCGCGAGCGTTTCAGTCCACTTTACGTGTAACTTAGCAACCGACGTTGGGGTCGAGAAAATGGACTGACGTCGGTATGTTAGGGACGTCGACCCCAATATTTAAACAATTAATAGTCATAATAGTATTTATATTCATATATATAACGAACCTGTAAACACGTCACCCGTTAAACACATGCAGCAGCCAGCTCGCTGAGCTTCTGCCCGGCCGGTGTTACGGTTTAACAGGAGACCGTGTTAACTGGTGACTTTCAACAAGTAGCTGCCCTTGCGAATGCCGCATTGTATAAATTGTACATGATCTGTAACTATATACATTTATATATATATATACACGATGTGTGAGAGGGTTTGCCACAGCGACGCGTCACTAGCTAGGACCGTTACGTGTCGAAAGTCTCCAGTTTACACGGTCGCCTGTTAAATCGTAACACCGGGTCTTCAACGTAAACTAGGCCATTTTGTCCGCGTTTTGAAGCCAGACGCCGAACCGTCCGCGCGCTCAAAACCGTTACCGGCGCGTGTCAAGGAAATGCTCCGTTAAATGGTGAACTCACAGTGAAGCTGGGCGGTTTGTGTCGCCGCCATCGGCTCGCTTCCCTTCACTCTTGACAGTTTGCGTGTGAAACCAATCTTTCTCTTTTTCTTCTTCTTTTCCTCCCAGTTTGACGCGTGGGTGACGGACGTCTGTAACAGCCAATGGGAGAGGAGAGGAGAGAATTGTAAGGGGGCGTGACACGCACGAGCCAATAAACAACGAGCACGCTGGCGCCCTCTAGCGTTGAAACTTGGGCAATAACTAGTTTTCAGGAATAAACTTTACAATTACATTAATTTGCCACCTACAGATTTTTCCGTACAACTTTTGTACCACTTTAAAAACTTTATCAGAGGCCTTTTTCTTATATTTTGTGCATATATTATATTGTAAATGTTCCTATTTGATATGATTTCGCTTGACTGTTGCCCAGTTTAATGTTAAGCACCAAAACAAAGAGACACATTTCTTGTTTGTGCAAACATACTAAATTAAAATGACTGATTCTATCGTAAATAACTTCTATCGTGCACAATCAAGCGTCAACGTGGAATTAAAAGGCACCAAAAGCAACATGCCTCAGAAGGTAGTCATGAAAACGTGGTCATAGAAAAGAACAAAACGTTCTTTTCAAGCATCTGCAGAAAAATGTTGAGGTTCATTGAGAGAAGTTTAGAAATAACTGAAGAGTAATTTGTTGTTTAAAGTCAGCAGATTGACCTTCACATAGTTTCCAGGGATGACGGGTGAGTTTCATCTGCAGCAGATAAAAGATGCAACAGTTTATTTAGATTTTTTAATCAATTTTTGGGATCAAGAAGCCTCAATCTGTCTCTCTGTTTCTCTCTGACACATACTATTAGTGATACTGAAAGATAAACAATAAATGTGCTCCCTCCCACTTATAAATGCAGCAGAGACTGAATCACTGAACCTGGTCTGAAGATCCGTAGACCCCCTTTAGGGGATTTGCTTGCTCTCAGGATCCAGTCCGAAGGCCTTCACACAACAGGGGGCGGGGCTTCATGTGTGAGATTGATTTACACACTGAAAAAAATGTTATGTTGGAATTACTCCAAAAAAAATTAGGTAAGTGATTGCAAGAAATAAAATCATCTAAATCCAGACATATTTTTTAAGTTGATTGTACGAATTATTTTCAACTAATTTCAGCCTAATTATATTTATATTTTCTGCTCAACGATTTTGATTAGAGTTAACTCAATTATATTAAGAAATTCCAACTAAACCCATTGGGGTTAAGTAACTATCATAAAAAAATATGCTTATATGCAAATCAATTTAATGTTTACATTTTTACATACTAAAATTAAGTTTAATTGCACGTCAATATATTTTTATGAACTGTTATAATTCTCACAGGCGACAAAAAACAGAATATGTTTGTTGGGTCTTTTTTACTTTACTTTCTTTTTTGTTGTACCTTTGTGAAGTGGCTGTCTGATGTTAAGTTCTTATGTGTATTTTACCTCCAGGTATTTGATTGTGTCCGCCACAGAAAGATTAATATTGATTATTTTTATGATCTGGTTCGATTTCACTTTGTTTTAATATTCAAAACTACTGCATTGTATTGCCTTTTATTAATTAAAGAGGTACTGTCTCATATATCAATGTTCTATGGGTGTGTATGTGCATTGTGATAAAAAAGTACGCCTTCTCTTATCTTTGCTGTCGGCTTACGATTTTATTTTGATCTCGATGTTTCCTCGAACAACGATTCGTACGATTTCTTCCCAAAATCGACTTTTCTTTCCTCCCAAAGTCCTGCGAAATAGACTTCCTTCTTCTCAGGAAATAACTCCGCTAACTAACCACCTCCCTTGAGTGTGCTTTTGCATATCTATCTAAGAATCACTGCGTGTTGTTTTTTGCCAGTATTTCTACGAATGGTGGACGAGACCAAAGGTCCAATATGATGTTGCGTCACTTGAAAACAGAGTATGGGTTGTGATACTTCGGGGTCTGATAGTTCCCTCTCTTCTCCACACAGCTTGGTCACAAAGAGCCCCTGTGAGGAAGAGGAGGAAGAGGAGGAGGAGGAGGCCCTCACATGGCTTTCATTTGCCAAAGTCAGGGGTGTCACACTCTCTGTGACTTCCAGCAACAGGTCAGACCAGGACAAGGAGGCTCATTATGAATGCAGGTCCAGGCTCTTGGCCTCTGGTCTCTGAGGGCCCGGCAGGAACCCGCTGTGGTTTCTGGCTGCCTGTTAAAACCACCGAGTTGTTTCTGGACCTGCCCAACTGATAAAAACGTGCACTCGGCCACGTGCATGAGGCCAACCCTCAGTGTAGGTCGAGGTGTGGAAAACGTTGGGGCGCAATGTTGGGATTCTTTGCACCCAATTAACAGAAGTTACCATACTGTAACTGGGCTGTAACTGGGCTTTCATGCTTCAGCCGGAAACCTCGAAAAAACAAGAAACGTTGTCACGTTCAAATCCTCGTGGGGTCAAATTGACCCTGGCCGTGGCCTTTGACCTCAACCAGGTTCCGGTGGATATTTGTCTTTAGACACTTTATAACATGATAAGATATAGAAGGATTATAACGAGTTGCTAGTCATCAAAAGATGAGCCATAGTCCAGACGGGAGTCATGGTACATCCAGCCGGATGGGACAGAGCGTTCTTCAGAATGTTCTTTCTTTAACTCACACAGTGGGTGGTCAGGATACTGAAATCAGGATTTGCACCCGTCTCTCCTTTACTCTGACCGCTGCCCATCCTCCAGGTACCTGTCTATTTCGTCCAGGATGGCGTCACTACATTTTAAGGATTCACCGGATGCATCCGGACTCGTGAACAACACCCCCGGATAACGATGACACGTCCGTCAAACAACTCTCACTCGTTGTGAGGTAGACCCATCAACCCGTTAGTCATGGCTCTGTCTGCATTACAATAAATTACATTTCTCACCACGCATTTAAAAAATGCTTTAAACACTTTATTACAGGATAAGATAGAGAAAGATTATAACGAGTTGCAAGTCATCAAACATGACCCATAGTACAGACCGGAGTCATGGACAGAGCGTTCCGGGATCTGACCAAGTTATTTGTGCGAAGTGAAGCTTTATACAGATAAGAGAGGCCAAACCAGGCCAACGTGGAACAGGGGTTGAGACAGATGTGTAAGGAACACCACCCCCCCTTCATACATATATCAGAAACACACGCTTCCCCCCCAACTGACGGCATGTTTAACACGTTGTGGACATTGTAAACGTCTCAAGTGGAATCGGGGGCTTGTTTCTTGACCTCCGGTACGAGCCGAAGCCGCTGACTCAAAATTCTGCCCGGCAGGTAACCCAAAGAGCGAGCGGCACACAGGAGCCATTCATCTACGAGGACCGAACAAACACACATTTCAAAACATGTTCTCCTGAGAGGTTGCTAAGAAAATCCCTTCGGCGGCCGGAGAGACGACCGACTCCCCGACTGCAGGGAAGCTTCACAGGTACGAACCGTGTTTCTGAGGAAGTTACGAGAAGTTTGGAAAATCCTTGTTGATACAGAACAATGAACACTGACACACGTCCAGGTAAAAGGATGGAGGTGGGCTTCATCTCCAAAGCATTGGTTTTCATGTTGTACTACCTTGTGATTTCAAGTGTTCATTGTGAAAAAGAAATGTTATTTAGTGTAGATTGAAAAAATGCAAAATTTTCTCACGAAGATTTTATCAACCCAACCGCAAAGCCAGGTGTGATTGTTGCATTTCTCCAGAAAAGTTCATCCGTACTACTTCATACTTGACGAGCGTATTGTCGGGGACCGGAGGCTGTTCGGTTTTGAATTTGGTACAATTTGGACACGTGGCACATTCAATATTAACAAACTTAAACAAGCAATAGAGTTCAGTGCAGCAGCAAGGGGGAGTTTTGTGTATTTTATCTCGCCCCTTAAAGCTTTGTCTTGGTAAATCTCTCCCATGCATCTACCCATGCACATTTAATAAAACAACAACCTTCATTGTTCTCGACTGTAGAAAGAAAGTGGACTTTTTCTTTACGTGAAAGGAGCTTCGAATAAAGAAATGTCTGCTGGTCCCTGAGGATTTAACTGAAACTCTGTGTGGGTCGCTTCAGTTCGACACTGACGAAGACAGAGGACCTCACAAATATAATCTGCCTTAAAACAGCCTTAGACACCTGAATAATTTGCAGTTAACCGTTATTCTTACGTCGTTGCAAAACAGGTTGCTAGGGTGGAGCTTGAGTGAAAATGTGTTGGAAAATGTAGTAATTTCCCCCGACCCTGCATTCAGTATAAATAGGCCTAACCCAGTTTGTAGCCACACCTTGACTCAAACTCTCTCGACAAACACCTCGAAAGTGGAAAAATCTAAACATGGCAGAGTAAAGAATCGCAGACACAATCCGACCACACAAGCCAGAGTCTCTCCCCTCCTCTCGGAGGCCGGGTGGTTCAGTTACTGCACACTATTGAGATTTAAATCCAGCAAGAACAAATCCAACGCTCTCAAGTGAAGCATTCTCCCCATTCCTGCATCCCCCAAGAGAGGACATGTTGCTGACAGGCTAAACTATAACAGGCTAAGCTATAAGAGAGATAACAAGACTCAGAGCTGCCAACTTTTCAAAAAACCTTGGAGTGAGATTTTGTCGGGGGTGACCAAAATGTTGCCGCGCACGCAGCCACACACGTTGGTGGCTCAAATATCAGGAAATTTGAATTAATGTGTTGTTGTCCCCATGTTGTCTCCATGTTGTACCCATGTTGTACCCATGTTGTCCCCATGTTGTACCCATGTTGTACCCATGTTGTACCCATGTTGTTCCCATGTTGTACCCTGCATTCTGGCCTGGCAAAGGTCTTTTACGAGGCATCTTTGCTACCTTAAAGAATTAAAATGTTTTTTAATAACTCTACTCTCATTTACAAAAACATGCCTAATTCTATTGCACAAATGTCCTGTCTTTATGTTAAATTCTTTATAATACATTTTACTTGTTCAAAGTGCTGTTTGGAAAATTGTTGAGAGGGTCCTTTTCCGAGGCCTGCAAATAAAGTGATAAATGCTATGTGGGCAGCCTTAACAAACAATGCTCTGATGTTTTGAGCATGCAGGATACCAAGAGGTTAACAAGGTGCTCTCCTGCTGCTTGTTATGACAGCTGAGTTTACATCACCACACAAAATCACACGCACAAACACAATGAATTATTTCAAGATTTAAAGTTTAAGAGAGTGAGTACTTAATTGAACCACATGTCATTAACAGGGCTCTTAAGTTTTGAAGACAGGCAAGAGTGACATATCTATCCAGGATGCTTTATTTTCATTGGTTGCTGGATTAAATCTTACCCAGATACAACAGATACGTTTTTTTCTGATTGGCCATTGTGTAGCCCATTTCTTTTTTTGATTGGCTGATAAGTGGCACCTCACAGCAGAGCTCCAGGGGAGCGCTTGATTCCTCCACGGTGAGGGCAGCGCGGCCAGCTCATGTTGGCGCGCTGCGGCACATTAAGGGGGTGAGGCGTAAGGGGGTGAGGTGTAAGGGGGTGAGGCGTAAGGGGGTGAGGGGTTGGGGGGTGAGGCGTAAGGGGGTGAGGCGTAAGGGGTGAGGTGTAAGGGGTGAGGCGTAGGGGTGAGGCTAAGGGGTGAGGCGTAAGGGGTGAGGTGTAAGGGGTGAGGCGTAAGGGGTGAGGTGTAAGGGGTGAGGCGTAAGGGGTGAGGTGTAAGGGGTGAGGCGTAAGGGGTGAGGTGTAAGGGGTGAGGCGTAAGGGGTGAGGTGTAAGGGGTGAGGCGTAAGGGGTGAGGTGTAAGGGGTGAGGTGTAAGGGGTGAGGTGTAGGGGGTGAGGCGTGGGGTGAGGTGTAAGGGGTGAGGCGTAAGGGGTGAGGTGTAAGGGGTGAGGTGTAAGGGGTGAGGCGTAAGGGGTGAGCGTAAGGGGTGAGGTGTAAGGGGTGAGGCGTAAGGGGTGAGGTGTAAGGGGTGAGGCGTAAGGGGTGAGGCGTAAGGGGTGAGGCGTAAGGGGTGAGGCGTAAGGGGTGAGGCGTAAGGGGTGAGGGTAAGGGGTGAGGAGTAGGGGTGAGGTGTAAGGGGTGAGGCGTAAGGGGTGAGGTGAGGGGTGAGGTGTAGGGGTGAGGCGTAAGGGGTGAGGAGTAAGGGGTGAGGTGTAAGGGGTGAGCGTAAGGGGTGAGGTGTAAGGGGTGAGGAGTAAGGGGTGAGGTGTAGGGGTGAGGAGTAAGGGGTGAGGTGTAGGGGTGAGGCGTAAGGGGTGAGGCGTGGGGTGAGGCGTAAGGGGTGAGGCGTAAGGGGTGAGGAGTAAGGGGTGAGGCGTAAGGGGTGAGGCGTAAGGGGTGAGGTGTGAGGGGTGAGGCGTAAGGGGTGAGGTGTAAGGGGTGAGCGTAAGGGGTGAGGTGTAAGGGGTGAGGCGTGGGGTGAGGTGTAAGGGGGTGAGGCGTAAGGGGGTGAGGTGTAAGGGGGTGAGGCGTAAGGGGGTGAGGTGTAAAGGGGTGAGGTGTAAGGGGTGAGGTGGCGTAAGGGGTGAGGTGTAGGTGAGGCGTGGGTGAGGTGGGGTGAGGTGTAAGGGGGTGAGGTGTAAGGGGGTGAGGCGTAAGGGGGTGAGGTGTAAGGGGGTGAGGAGTAAGGGGGTGAGGAGTAAGGGGGTGATGTGGATTTTATCATGAATCTTCAGCACTTGGGAGGTGATGGTGGAATTATTTTTGGAAAATCACTATAATAATAAAGTTATTAGGAGAGCATTTCAAATGCCAAGCTGTAGAAGTACAGTCGTCTGAAGTTATTCAAAGAATATTATTACCTCATTTCCACCCGTCGTCTGGAACGGTACGTCCTCCTACCTCCACCCCCCCCCCCCCCCCCACGCACACTTCCCCATCCATATATTTCAAACAGCAGCAGCGTGCTTTTATTCTGAAAGCAGTGCACCACCTCAGACTTCACGGCGAGCAGCTTGACGGTGTTTCCCCCCCAGAGGTGTGACAACCAGACCTGGTCCCAGTCTCCCTCCTCTGCACACAGCCGAGCATCCTGAGCTCACTGGGACTTTTTAAAACTCACAACCCGGAGCTCAGCTGACCACCAACAATACACCACCGAAGAAGAGTTTGGAGGTTCTACAACAGGTGAGTGAAATACTTTTGCTTCAGCATATTTAATGAGGGAATGTGGATGTTGTGATGAGGTTGTTTCCTGTGTGTGCTTTATTATACAGTGTTTTAACAACAATATGTTCTTTCTTTTTAACCTTAATATATCCTCATTCACAACCTTGTGATGTTATTGTAATACACTTTATATTGCAAAAATGTTTCTTATTCTAAAAAGCTGTTTTTTGTTTGACTTTATCTTATTCCATCATCTTTATTTGTGCTTATTATGAGTTGTCTTTTCTTAAATATGAACACAATATATATTTTTTACAAATCAAAGATCTGTATTTGTCATGTTGTTCACTTCAAAGCAGATATTATTTTTAACTCTATAATCAGTAACTTAGTATCCTAGCTATGTAAATTATAGAATACAAAGAATACGTTTCACAATACCAAAATAAAATTAAAATAACGGAACAAATAATACATAATTAATATTTCTCATTTAAACATGAAGATTTGAATCCAAGTTTAAAACCATCAAGTAAAGGCAATAATAAAAAAAGAAAAATATATTTAGAAATAACATAAATTTCAGACTGAACTATGAATGAACTTATCACACAGGCAGTTAGGATAATATACAATAACTATTATTTTTTAACAATTAAACAATAGCATTGTGTCACTATTGTGCTGAGGCTGAAATAAGATCTACGTCTGTGTCCATCAGCGCAGGTTTTTAGCGATTAATTTCTGTACAATCTGAATTTGGGGAACGTGTCTGTCTTTGGAGGAGGGTGGAGCAGGAAGTGTTACTCTGATGGAGTAACAGACAACATTCACATTCACTCTCGAATGAAGCTCCTTGTGTGAGAGTTGTAACCACTCGACGTCACAGAAGATGTTTCTTTGGAAAGAAGTCGCTGCTGTGAAGCTTTTGTTTAGGAAAACTGGAATCATGTCTGTGAGAGACTCCAGAGGTGGAGCTTTGAATCATTTGGATTTGAGTGTGATGGATTTGACCCGAGCCGACAGAGGAAGAATGTCGTCACGACCAGAAGCTTGTTCATGAAGACAGAGGCGGCATTCAGTCCAACTGCAGCGCAGCATGTTTCCAATGAATGGATGTTCCTGGAGGACTTCAGTGTGTAGTCGTGGAGTGTGGAGTTGAACCTCCAGTTCTGAAAAGAAATGTCTTAAACATTGCATTCTCTCTACTGACCACTAGGGGGCGACTCCTCTGGTTGTATAGAAGTATATGCTTCATGTTTTAAAGCTGCATTCTCTCTACTGACCACCAGGGTCGACTCCTCTGGTTGTATAGAAGTATATGCTTCATGTGTCAAAGTTACATTCTCTCTACTGACCACCAGGGGGCAACTCCTCTGGTTGTATATAAGTCTATGCTTCATGTGTCACGTAAACAGACACAAATAATTGAACTTTCAATTAAAAAGATCTATTTGTTTGTTTTGGGATTTGCATTTTCACTTATTCAGTGAACACAGAAATATATAATAATTTTATGTTACAAAGAGAATTTACTTCCTGATCTTAATTTCTTTTGTATCTCAGGTGAAACATGATCACGAGGGTCGTCTTGCTGTCCGTGTGTCTCCACGCCATCTCAGCAGCGTTTGATTACATCGATGAAGAGCACTCCTTTATGGGTAAGAAAGCATGCGGTGCATCTAATACAATCCTTATTTTAATGAGATTGTTGGAGCTTCTCTCCCATGCACGTCGTTGCCATCAGCAGCAGTCTAGTCTCCAGAGTGTTTTCACCAGAGAACTCTCGCTGGTCTCCTCCACAGACCCGGAGGAGGTGCTGAGCGTGAGCATTCCTCTGCAGGAGCCACAGCGCCCTCCACTGGGCTCCTCGCTGGTTCTACCGTGTTACTTTAAGGTGAGTAATCAGCGTCGGTTTTCCCACCTGATATTCCATTCTACACCATGTATATTTAGATTGTGTTGAAAGCCACAGTGCACATACTTTAAAGGGACAGTTCACCCCAGATTCAAAAACACTTATCTCTTCCTATCACCTGCAGAGCTATTTACCTATCTAGATTGTGTTGGTGCGAGTAGCCTAGTTTGGGAAGTGCCGTCCGTAGAGATATTAGCCGATATATACTGATATATAATATAAGTACATTTGAAAAACACAATTTCAGAATGATTTCTGGAAATTGACATTTCAATTGTGTTTTTCAAATGTATTCTTTTGCCATAAATAATAGTCCCGTAATATTGGAGAGGAGGCAGACATCCTCCGACAGGTATCTCCGAAAACAAACCATCTAGTTTGATAAATAGCACTGCAATGGATTTGGTGATTTACTATCACTTTAAATCTTCAGTTACACTGAATCAAACGACAACATAAATGGGAAAAAGGTTGTTTCAAGTGACGACCACAGAGAATCATCACCTCACTCAATTAGAGTCGTTTTCAGTCGCACTCGGACACAGTTGCTGACCAGCTGGTGACGAAAGTCAAACACCCGGCAGCTAAAGAGATGGTTGAAATATAAACAATGTGTTTTTGTATCCCACGTATAGGACCACACGGTCCCAGACCCGGGAGCTCCCGCCATCGCTCCCCTCGCTCATCGCATCAAATGGAGCCTCGTCACCAAAAAACACGTCAAAATGGTCTTGGTGGCCATGGAGGGACAGGTGCTCATCAGCGAGAGCTTCCAGGACAGAGTTCACCTGGTGGGCTACCCCTCGACTTCCACGGACGCCAGCATCAAGATATCCGAGCTGCGGGCCAGTGACACAGGATTCTACCGCTGTGAGGTCCAGCACGGCATCGAGGACAGCCACGACATCGTCCAGGTGCAGGTTCAAGGTATACGAGATACGGTTATTGTAGTTGTGGGGCCAAGTTGACATGACATGCCATAACCCTTGAAGGTGCAAATACGACGACATTTAGAAGACAAGTGCTCCAAGTGCTTCAGGCGATTCTGCAAAATGTGTTGCTGTTCGTAGATGTTAGTGAATTAATTCCCAGTAAAACCAAAGTCCTTGCCTCTGTAGGTTTGGTGTTCCACTACCGGCCGATCATGGGCCGCTACACTTTGACTTTTGAAAAGGCGAAGGCAGCGTGCGTCCAGAACAATGCCGTCATGGCTTCACTCCAACAGCTTCAAGCGGCCTACGACGATGGATACCACCAGTGTGACGCCGGCTGGCTCTCTGACCACACAGTCAGGTCAGTTTGTCATATGATGGGCAACAACAACTCTTTACTCTCTATTTATCACAGAGCAACATGTCACACTCAGGGTTGTAACCAACAAACATTAAACGCGTGTGGTAATGAGAGCAAAACACACAGTATACTGTATAAAAGTGTCCAACAAGCACCGACACTACTGGCAATGTTCGCTTTAAAATCAGCTTGAGGGCTGAATTGCAGCGCGACTAGTTTGTGCTTGAGAACGCCAACAGAAGGAGTTTTTGTTTTTGAAGACATACCGTAAATGAAAGCTCATTTCCATTGAACCAAAGGTACCCGATCCAAGATCCTCGTGAGAAATGCTATGGCGACAAACTGATGCTGCCTGGGATCCGGACATATGGAGTGAGGAAGCTCAGTAACACTTATGATGTCTACTGCTACACTGAGAAGATGAGAGGTACACTGAGATTAACACCGCAATGCTTCTGCTGTGGGAATTCTCTCACAGTTAATTTTTTTTTCACTTATTGACTTTAATGTACCTCTTTTATCCGATACAGGCCGAGTTTTCCACAAAACTTCTGCAGAAAAGTTCACCTACTCTGAGGCGGTTGTGGCGTGCTTCGATGAGGGAGCTCAGTTGGCCACCACTGGTCAGCTCTACCTGGCCTGGCAGGATGGGATGGATGTCTGCAACGCCGGCTGGCTAGGAGACAGGAGCGTCCGCTACCCCATCAACATCCGTCGGCCGCAGTGCGGAGGCGGTCTGCTGGGGGTGCGAACGGTTTACCTTCACAAGAACCAGACAGGATACCCATTTCCGGATTCCCGCTACGACGCCTTCTGCTACACAGGTGGGCCATCGTTTTGGTTTAAATGTTGATACTCACTATTAACGTATTCAATAATCAAATATTCTGAGACGAAAAGGTTCTGCGGTGAGATTAGGTGTGCTCGTTCAGCAGCAACAAGGATCCTGCTCGGGGTCCTAATTCCCCCTCAACCAACAAATACATGACACTGAATCTATAGGAAAGACAACAATGCTAAAAGTTTGGGGTAGCACAGGAAGCTGTCGAAGTATCTTTGACCTTAATATTGTGGTTTTCTGGTTTACTGGTTTGGTTCAGTCTCATGGTGTCATCAATATTGTTTCCAGCTACATTCCGCAGGTTTTTAGTGAAAAACTATGAGAAACACACTATGCATAACAACATCTACAGCAGAGATTGATCACTAATCCCCTTCTCCTCAATCCCCTCCAGAGTCTCCCGATGAGGAAGGTTCTGGCATCATGGAAAAGGGAAGCGGCATGCTGAGTGTTACCACGATGACACAGAACCCAGAGGTGTTCTTCTGGCGGACGACCACAGACAGCGAGGCGGTCGGAGAGCTGGAGACGCTCACCGCTCGGCCTGGAGGCTTTGTGATACCTCCAACTGGTCAGTAATACTGAACTGCTGATGCATGTTATGATAACTGTATAATGTCCAGTTACCAGTTTGAGGGATGGACCATGGGAGGAGAAGGTGGTTAAAAGAGGAAGGGATGAGGGTCATGAAATGATGGGATGAGGGTTGTGGGGTGAAGGGATGTAGGGTAAGGGATGAAGGGGTGATGGTCGTGGGGAAAGGGATGTAGGGTAAGGGATGAAGGGGTGATGGTCGTGGGGTAAGGTATGTAGGGTAAGGGATGAAGGGATGATGGTCACAGAGTAAGGGATGTAGGGGTGATGGTCGTGGGGAAAGGGATGTAGGGTAAGGGATGATGGTTCTTTGGTGAAAAGATGTAGTGTAAGGGATGGAGGGATGATGGTTTTGGGGTAAGGGATGAAGGGGTGATGGTTACAGGGTGAAGGGATGTATGGTAAGGGATGAAGGGGTGATGGATACAGGGTGAAGGGATGTACGGTAAGGGATGAAGGGATGATGGATACAGGGTGAAGGGATGTACGGTAAGGGATGAAGGGATGATGGATACAGGGTGAAGGGATGTACAGTAAGGGATGAAGGGATGATGGATACAGGGTGAAGGGATGTAAGGTAAGGGATGAAGGGGTGATGGATACAGGGTGAAGGGATGTACGGTAAGGGATGAAGGGGTGATGGATACAGGGTGAAGGGATGTACGGTAAGGGATGAAGGGGTGATGGTTACAGGGTGAAGGGATGTACGGTAAGGGATGAAGGGATGATGGATACAGGGTGAAGGGATGTACGGTAAGGGATGAAGGGGTGATGGATACAGGGTGAAGGGATGTACGGTAAGGGATGAAGGGGTGATGGATACAGGGTGAAGGGATGTATGGTAAGGGATGGAGGGGTGATGGATACAGGGTGAAGGGATGTACGGTAAGGGATGAAGGGATGATGGATACAGGGTGAAGGGATGTACGGTAAGGGATGAAGGGGTGATGGATACAGGGTGAAGGGATGTACGGTAAGGGATGAAGGGGTGATGGTCGTGGAGTAAGAGATGTAGAGTAAGGGATTAGGCTCGTTGGGCGGTGGAATCTGAGTCAAAGGGGAAGTGAATGAGTCAGTAGTGCTTGGATACTTTGTGTGGAGGAAATGAGATTCGGGTCGGGGTCCTTGTTCTGGAATGAAGTTATACAACTTAATTAAGTGTCCCTAATAACTAAGTCCTTGGTTTCTCTGCACAGATGTGGTCTTCCATTATCGATCAGGCTCCAGTCGATACGCCTTCACCTTCATTGAGGCCCAGCTGGCCTGCCAGAGTGTCGGCGCCTCCATCGCCACGCCAGAGCAACTGAAGGCTGCATACATGGCTGGATATCACCAGTGTGATGCAGGATGGTTACTGGACCAGACTGTAAGGTACATCTGAAGTTTATTTTTCAAAGCATGGCAGAGAGATTCATGTCGCAAACACAACACGTCATCTCGGCTCCCTTTTTTCTAGGTACCCCATTGTTTTCCCAGCAAGTACGTGTACTGGAGATCTGGGGGATCAACCTGGAGTTCGGTCGTATGGTTTGAGGCGGGCAGACGAGAAATACGACGTGTACTGCCACATTGTTGGGCTCAAAGGTATGAAAATAACTTGTCGTCAAAAAGCTTTTATTTTGAAGCTATTTGGGCTGATGCGTTAACCACACTATTGCAATACCACGCCATCAAAAAAACAACCGCATGGCATTCAAAAATATGTATTATACCTAATAACAGCATAACAATAAAGCATATAGGACACAAACAGGGATACATGAAGAAATTTAAGAAACAATTATACAAAATGGCAATAATACTGAAAATAAAAATTCCTTCCTCCTGGCAAACCTATTTGACAGGGAAGGTTCCCCGAACAGGGCTACCAACATTAGCTTTATGCTTTTATACAGCTATAACATCAAATATTTAAAGTAATTTTCTGTGTTTATTCCCCATCTGGACATTTCCTTCTCTTCTGTTCCACAGGTGAGATTTTCCATGAGAGCTCCGCAGAGGGTTTCACCTATGATGAGGCTGCTTCTAGCTGTCAAAAGCAAAACGCTGTGCTGGCTTCCACCCGCGAGCTCTACGCAGCCTGGATGCTCGGTTTTGACAATTGCCGCGCTGGCTGGCTCGTGGATCACAGCGTCCGCTACCCCATCAACAAGCCAAGCACTAAGTGTGGAGCTGGGAAACCAGGAGTGCACACTGTGTACTCTCACCTCAACCAGACCAACTTGCCTGAACTTGATGCCAGATTTGATGCATACTGTTTCAGAGGTACATGCTTGGCTGGTATCTACCAGGCTGATTTATAAAAACATGTATTTGTATCAATCATTCATTCATCATTTTCGCTCATTGTTCAATTCTAACAGCAGATTTTGGACTTATTGCAAATGAAACTGGACTGAACATTACAAACATCCAGGAGGCCCTCCTTAACCAAACATCAATGACTTATTTGTTGACACCCGGTAAGCTATATTTAAATTATGAACAAATGTCTTATTTGTTTCCACTATTACTGACTCTTTTCTTCTATACGTCTCTTCAGCTGGTCCTACCATCGTGCCACCTATACCTGTGGAGACTTCAGACTCTGGCTCAGGCCCAGCAGACTTCGGCTCAGGGTCTTCGGTTGATGGTGCCTCTGGGGGTCACTCTGGAGACCTGTCTGAATCTGGAGACCTGTCTGGATCTGGAGACACCGGGATCTCTGGAGACCTGTCTGGATCTGGAGACACCGGGATCTCTGGAGACCTGTCTGGATCTGGAGACACCGAGATCTCTGGAGACCTGTCTGGATCTGGAGACACCGGGATCTCTGGTGATCTGTCTGTTTCTGGAGACACCGGGATCTCTGGTGATCTGTCTGTTTCTGGAGACACCGGGATCTCTGGTGATCTGTCTGGCTCTGGAGAATCAGGTCCCAGCAGTACAGATTCTTCTGGATCAGCTCTCAGTGGGTTCCCATCAGATTTATCCTCTAGGAGTGCTAGTGGACACTCAGGAGAGCCTTCTGGACAGGGGGAGGTACCGGTCTTACTCATCGATCCAGAACTGACTGTTACCCACAAGGAGTACGAGCTTGGTGGAGGCCTTCTGGCATTCAGTGGCTCTGGAGACATTTCTGGATCTGGGGATCTCAGCGGCTCTGAAAGTGGCTCTGGGTTGTTCTCGGATGTGACCCTTGTGGAGTCAGGGTTCACTGAGCTCATAGTATCATCCTCTGGAGAGCAGGAACTCTCTGGGACTTTACTCACCAGCTCTGGACAGGGGAGTGGTGGACATTTGTCTGGATTTGGAACCCCCCACCCTCTGCTCTCCCCTAAAGCACTGGCTGCTCCTCCCTCTACAACAACAGCAACCTCTGTGACGATACCAGACGTCGTTGAAGAAACTTATTCACTGGATGGTAGGTCGACCCATTCTTAATTTTTTCTGTCATTAGCAGACGGTTACCTCCGGTTCTACCGAGTGAGGCCGATTCGGAAGTGTCTTAAAACGAGCTTTCTCTCTACTGACCACCAGGGGGCAAAAAGATGTCAGATTGCATGGAAGTCTATGAGAAAATGACCTTACTACTCACTTGATTTATTACCTCGGTCTCAATTCACAAAGTACGACTTAGTGACATCACATCGACTACGTCCACTTCTTCTGTCTCTTGTCATTTGTAAATTGATATACAACTGGGCCTGAGCATTGCAAACAAAGCGCAGGACGCCATTTTGAGTTGAACAGTTTCTATAATTTATTCCTGCATGTCAAATGCTTTAAAAGCGCCGCATTGGACAAGGAAGAAATGATTTTTGAAGTTTCTAAATATAAATAAATAGTCTTTTGTGTGGCCATGGGACACGCGAGTGTTGCTCTCTCAAGTGTTCATCTATCAGAAATGAATGGACTTTGCAGCGGGCAGTAGTTCTGGCATCCAGTAATTCATGATAATGGCCACCTCAGTGAGCATTATTCCTTCCATACGATACTTCTGAACTTGTGAGATCGACGCATCTGTGTGTCATTGAATAATTTGACCTGTGTTTCTAGGTGGTTTTACCCCATATAAACCCAACCCCTGCGGTGCTGCTCCATGCCCGGTAGAGGAAGAGGTTGCTCCGTGTAAAGGTAAGTCCTTAAACGGTTGCATGTCCTTCCTGTCGTTCTTACTCCAAAAAAACTATTGAATTCAATACTGTCTCAACAGACTTGACCGGTCGGGTTTCTCTGAATGTCTTCGTTGTTGAGCACTTTGCATGTTTTATATTGTTCTGCATTCTGTTCATCAATCAGCTTGTCAGTTACATGTTCAGATACGTAACTGGTTGCGATTGTATTTCATAAATCAGTATTACTCTCTCCTTGCTTTTCTGTCCTGAATTGTTTGGCCCCATAACTTTGCTTTGTTTTGTGTTCCTTTGATTTTCTGATGTTCATGTTGTCCTTCTCTGTGGCAGACTGAGTGTTTGGCTGCTTGTCCAATATGTGTGTCAGCTCTGCTCTGAGGTTGCACAGCCTCTGTGTCACACGTCAGATCACAATTCAAGCCTCCATGTTGTTTTTGGTTCTCTGTGCCAGCATGGCGCCTCCTCTCTGCTGTTTGCATGCTTTAACCCCGGGGCCACATGTGTGCTATCTGGGGCCATATGGTTGCTCTCATTCTGCTGGAAAACAAATACTGATCTTCTGCTGCAACTAACCACAGATTCAAACAGAAAGTTACTGCAGTGCAGACATTGCAATTTTTTGCAGTTCTTTTTGAATTTTGTTTTGTATATTTCAGTAAATATCTCCATCATTTGGTAAGGCCTCAAGTAATACGATTTAGTGTGTAGTACGTTTTCAAGTTTGCAACAGAAGTTGCAGCAGCTTCAGTATTGTTCACTAACCTGTCCGTCCCAAAGTGTGATAGTCCGTCTATCACACCTCCTCCCCCCCACCCCCGCTGATACAGTAGTGTTACCCACCCCCCTTTCTTGCAGAGGTAGAGGTGTGCGATCCCAACCCGTGTGCCAACGGAGCTACCTGTGTGGAGAGCGCAGACTCTTATAAATGCTTCTGCCTGCCCAGCTACGGAGGGGAACGCTGTGAGATCGGTATGAGATCAGCTTCAACTCAAACATACTAACACCAGCCTCTCAAAAACAACAGAAGAGAGAGAAAGAAAGAAAGAGATGCTGAACATCACCGGCCGATAGCATCAATACTCGCTGTGGCTCTGTGAGGAATCCTGATGGCCCAAAGATGCACAACATTGAACTGTCTCGGCTGGCTAGTTAGCTAGGTACCTGGCTAACTAGCCAGCCGCTAGATGATTACAATTTAACAGCTTCATCTTTTTTGTATAGCCTGTTAGCAACATCTCTCTCCATCTCTAATAGTTTAGCCTGTTAGCAACATATCTCCTCATCTCTAATAGTTTAGCATTTTAGCAACATATTCATATAATTTGGTTGAACTGACGTTGACGTCATGAAGGTGGAGCAGGAGAATGAATGAAGTCTTTGAATGTTACAGTTAAAGGAAGAAAGAAAAGGTAAATTCCCCAAATGCATTTACTGTTGGGCTGAACTCTCCCAACTGAAGTGGAGCATTGTGAATAAGTTTCCATTCCTGCATTGGGACGTTTGTTTTGTGCGTCAGGGTGGAAACACCGGCCGGCGTCAGTGGAAAAATATGCTCACTAGACAAAATACAGAATATTTAGCTCAAACTGAAACACGACATGGGTGAAGAACAATATCAAGCACTTCATCAGCTTCAACAAAGAATGATAAGAAATTACAGAAGAGCTTCTTCATCATCAGATGCCGTGCTTTAAATTGTCCAACCCATTTGTAGATGTCTGAGTTTCCGAGGCCTAAAAACAAAAACAGGAAATATACTAAACGACACTGATTACACATGTATTTAGGGCGTTCGGCACGGCGTCCATTGAATGAACGTTGACTCTTTGGTGTTGCGGCTGCAGATGAGCAGCAGTGTGAAGACGGTTGGACGAAGTTTCAGGGGAACTGCTACCTGCACTTCACTCACAGGGAGACGTGGCTGGAGGCCGAGCAGCGCTGCCAGGCCCTGAACGCCCACCTGGTCGGCATCGCCACGCCGGAGGAGCAAGACTTTGTCAACTGTGAGTGTGTGTGTGTGTGTGTGTGTGTGTGTGTGTGTGTGTGTGTGTGTGTTCGAGATGGAGATGGTGAAAAAATAATATCGCCACATTTTTTTCCTTCTCCAATAGCAAACGCAAAGGACTACCAGTGGATCGGCTTGAATGACAAGACTGGAGAGAAAGATTTCCGCTGGCTAGACGGCTCTCCACTGGTGAGTGAGGACTTCATACTGGTGTGCTGCTCCCACTCCGGGGAGAGAGAAGTCGCTGGTTCCAACCTATTTGATTTGCAAATCCTTAAAACAAAAGTACAGGTGGTTGTTCTCTCCCAGATGGTTTTATTTAGATTTAAGTTTTACTCGACCACAGAGACACACAAACGAACAACAGGGAGACTCAAAACAACCACAAAGAGACATTATATGAATATAAAAAGATGCAACCATAAAGAGACAATATATGACTATAAAGAGATGCAACACAACCATAAAGAGACAATATATGACTATAAAGAGATGCAAAACAACCACAAAGAGACATTATATGAATATAAAGAGATGCAACACAACCATAAAGAGACAATATATGAATATAAAGAGATGCAACACAACCATAAAGAGACAATATATGACTATAAAGAGATGCAACACAGCTATAAAGAGACACAAAACAACCACAAAGAGACATTATATGACTATAAAGAGATGCAAAACAACCACAAACAGACATTATATGACTATAAAGAGCTAAAAAAACTACAAAGAGACATTATATGACTATAAAGAGCTAAAAAAAAACTACAAAGAGACATTATATGACTATAAAGTGACTACAATTATATATGCAAAACAAAAAGCAAAACCACAAAAAGACAAATCAACTACAAAGAGATGCAAAATGACAACAAGTCAGTGCAAAATGTCCAGTCAGACACAAAATGACTACAAAACCACAGAAAACAACCACAAAGAGACACAAAACGAGTGATGAATGATGATTGAATGATTATGTCTGACGGCCCTTATTTTGAAAACGTGCACGAAAAGTCATCTTAGTCAACTGAAGCAGTGAAAATTGCTGTTTGCACTAATGAGAGGAGGTGTGTGTGTGTGTGTGAATGTCTTTTGGTGTGTGTTGTCTGAGCAGGTGAAATGCAACGTCATGCCAAAACAAGCACCAAAATAGCACCGCGTCATGAACAGCTGCAGCACTCAACACAGCCAGGTTTATACAAGAAAAAAGAGGCGCAAGCAGAAAAATAAATTGACTTGTTTACCAGGACTTTGTCTGGGAAACATCACTGTGGTTAAAATAACATGTGTTGGTGGAGTCGTGTTGCTCCAGGTACCAGTGAGGCGAGAGCAGCTCCACCCATGAGTCAGAGGACACAGCACCATGGTTACCTTCCTGAGAGAGAAGGGCTGCATTTACTTTCATGACACACTACTTCCACAAATTCTCTCTTTAAAGCTGCATTATCAGCAGGGGGCAACTCCTCTGGTTGTATAGAAGTCTATGCTTCATGTGATAAAGCTGCATTATCTCTCCTGACCACCAGGGGGCGACTCCTCTGGTTGTATAGAAGTCTATGCTTCATGCGATAAAGCTGCATTCTCTCTCCTGACCACCAGGGGGCGACTCCTCTGGTTGTATAGAAGTCTATGCTTCATGTGTTAAAGCTGCATTCTCTCTCCTGACCACCAGGGGGCTCCTCTGGTTGTATAGAAGTCTATGCTTCATGTGTTAAAGCTGCATTCTCTCTCCTGACCACCAGGGGGCGACTCCTCTGGTTGTATAGAAGTCTATGCTTCATGTGTTAAAGCTGCATTCTCTCTCCTGACCACCAGGGGGCTCCTCTGGTTGTATAGAAGTCTATATAGTGACTCTACTTCTCTTGATGTATTCCCTCAGTAAACATTGTAAACATGAGTTTATGTCTCAGTCTCTAGTTTCAAGTCTTCTTCTATACAGCATGATGTCATCATTTAGTACTTTATGGTCATTTAGAGTCACACAGACCATGAAGCAGGGGGCGCTTTAGGGGCGGGGCTTATATGGTAACTTCCTTTTATCGGTTGCAAAAAACAACAACATGGCGACGGCCGTATTGTAAACGTTCCCTGTGCCTCAGTGTCTGTGTTCAATGTCACTTCCTCCTCTTCTCCAGCAATACGAGAACTGGAAGCCGAACCAGCCGGATAACTACTTCTACTCCGGAGAGGACTGTGTGGTGATGATCTGGCATGAGAACGGCCAGTGGAACGACGTGCCCTGCAACTACCACCTGCCCTTCACCTGCAAGAAAGGCTCAGGTACGTCGGCCCAGACGGAGGCGCTGTGTGAACTAACCCCTCTGCATAACGCTTCATAATATATAGTTTTTATTAATAAATGTATATGAATTAGTCGAAATGCTGTGTGAACTAACCCCTCAACATAAAGCTTCATAATATATATATATATTTATAATAAATGTATATAAATTAGTCTCTGGATGCTGTGTGGACTAACCCCTCTGCATGAAGCTTCATAATATATAGTTTTTATTAATAAAGTTAGTTCGTTTTTGTATTATAGGGTCAAAACATGACCTCATAGATCTCAACATGAAACGTCACCTCTTCATTTGTCACATTAAGAGGAGGAGTTATTGTGTTTTATGAAATGTTATGTTTAAATATGTAAACACAGACATTATCTAATGGTCACTTTTGGTGAATTTAGAAGAAATCTACAGACGCAAATAAACGAACTAGTGAAATAACCCCCGCCTGCGTGTTCCCTCCTCAGTGACCTGCGGCGCCCCGCCACAGGTGGAGAACGCCCACATGTTCGGGAACAAGAGGGCGGATTTCCCGGTGAACTCCATCATCCGGTACCAGTGCAGCGCCGGGTTCCAACAGCGCCACCTGCCGACGGTTCGCTGTAAAGCAGACGGCGAGTGGGAGGAGCCCCGAGTGCAGTGCGTGGACGGTGAGTGCAACGGGCTCCGTGGCCGCCGCGCTCTTCTTCTTCACACTGTTTACTCACCGTCGTCGTGTTTCTCCTCTCAACGCAGTGAAAGAACGACTGAGAAGCCAGCGGCGGAGCGGCGACTGTCTGCCGGCCGGCGGCGAGCTCCACTGAGGCCGGCGGAGAGGAATTCATTATTTAAGAACATTTGCAGTGCACAGATTTTGGGGTTAAGAAGGGTCAAAGTGCGACTTCCTGTTTCAAATCCCCCGCCCCTCCTAATATATTTCAATTATATGTGATAACTTTATTGCTCTGAGTTCATTTGTACCGCGTGTATTGTAATATAATTTGTATTTAGTTGTTTTGTTCCTCATGAGTTTTTTTTATAGAAGGCAGCATCCGTCTGGTTCAATGGCCGCTGGAGATGTGCGCCACACAGGTGGTGGAGCAGCATCGGGTGACGGTGTTTGTTTACCCACATGTTGACGCTTATTGTTGTGTCTGTCTGAAGAAGAACACAGTGTGGGGCCGATGGCTCAGAGGTATACATGTTTTAGGATTATTGGACATGATATATGACAGCAGATGAGTGGAAACAGGAAAGGAACGTTGAGTAGATGATATTCAGAGTGAACTTAGAGAGAAAACCAATGTGAATACACAACCTTTTATTTATTTAAATGTGTACTGTTGTCAAGGCAAAAGACACTTTTTAATCCTGCTTTAATTGTGCCATGAATTACAAATACATTCTCTCTCCTGACCACCAGGGGGCGACTCCTGGTTGTATAGAAGTCTATGCGTCATGTGTTGAAGCTGCATTCTCTCTACTGACCACCAGGGGGCGACTCTCTTGATGTATTCCCTCAGTAAACATTGTAAACATGAGTTTCTGGTCTAGATCTCTAGTTTCAAGTCTTCTTCAGCATTAAACTAGTTAAATATAATTCATGGCACAATTCAAACGGGATCAGATCCCTGTTCCTCCTTAGCCTTTGGGATCGAGGCGCCGTTGGGTTCCACCTCGATCCCAGAGAGCTTCACGCGGCGACCGCAGCATCAGCTGAACAAACTTCTACTTCCAGTTTCTCGTATGTAATCTGCAGAAGACAAAGTGACCCTCGTCTTATCCTCTGCAGTGCGCGGCGTGTCTGTCAGGACAAAGAACCCGTTGTCTTGTTCATGTCCGTGACCTCGGAGGAGGAGGCCTCCTCGCCGTGACACAGCACCGTGTCTCGTTTTGTGTCGTTGTTTCTGTATTTTGGGTGCTGTGCCCACTTCAGGATATTTTGTGAGCAGCTGCAAGACGAACCAAAGAGACGCGTCTTATGGTTGAGCTCAGAACGAGTATGTTTACTTTGGTTTGGGCATCAAAAACCCAGAAAGTTACACAACGCTGCTTCTCGGCAGTTCATGCAATCTATTTGTTTTCCTGTACACGTTTTTTTTTTATTCGTGACGTTCGGAACGTCTGTTTCTGTTTTTGTTTTTGTTTCCACGACACGGTGTTAGTTAGTTCAAGGCTACACAATGAGTACAAGCGTTAAGTTAAGGCAACGACATGTTTGAATAGTTCTTCGACATCACGAGCGTCCCATCGTGTCACAGTGACGGCGAGGAGGAACATAAATGCTGGAAACAAATAATACATACATAATATATGAACTAAGAGAAATGCATATGTGCCTCCTCCTTAAATTATGTCTCCGTTGTGTGTTTTCTGAATGTTTGTACTGGCATCAATCAATTACACATTATTAAAAACTCCTTTGATGATACCTTCAGGTGTCTTTCATGACTCCAGCACAACCACCTGACGATGTAACTTCTATAACTTACAGACACGTCTTTCACAAGGGAAAATATATTACACAAATAACTGCATAAAAGGATCAACTGTACGTGAGAAGACAGTTGGATTTGAACAATCTAAAATTAATTAGCCGATATAAAAAGGTATAGAATAATGTTGTGAGAAATGCACTTTAAAAAAAATTTTGCATAGTGAAATGAGAGGATTTATACCACTTTCATATCTGTGCACAGCCTATCCTCAGCCTTGCTTGTGAAAACACGGCATATGTCTCCATCTAGTGGAGGAGGTGTGGTACTGCACTCAACAAAAAAAGAGGCAAAGACGATTGATTATGGTTTTTATTTGAATAGGGACATACATCGTGGTCTTGTTAGCCAAAAACAGTTGTTTTTAAATATAATTAATACCTATAGTGACAGGTAAATTAAATTAAATGAGTTTCACATTTATCTGAGAAATTCAAAATGGAAGATGTTTGATAGAACTGAGAAAAAAAAATACAAAACCAACAAACAAAGCTCTGCTGCAGATTAATAGAAGAAGGGTCCAATCATTCTCTGGTTACATCTTCTAGATCTCACACATGTCACCATTATAATGAAATCAACATTATTATTAAGTATACCTCGACTATGTTAATGTAAAAGCACATTTATGAACTTTATCCCTTATTACAGTAAATCAGTTCATCATACAAAATGTTCCTGAAAATAAATAGCTATTCTATATGATATTTAAAATGAACAGTAAATAATTTTTATACAAAAAGTCTTTAAAACTAATTTAAAAAGTAAAAAGCCATCCATAAACTCATCAAAAAATGATGTACAAAAAAGTAGCAGCTTCCACTTGGTGTGTTAAAACCAGGCAGTTTCAGATTGTTACCCTTCAAGTTGTTTTTTTCTTCTACTAAATGTTACATCCCTTTTATAAATGTTCTTTTCAAAAAATCTACATATATATGTAACTTTTATTCATAACAGCCGTGTTATTTATTTGTTATATGTGTCCTGATTGTCAGTAAATGTTTCGCGGAACCAAAAACGGAACTAAAAGACACCACGACGCTGTTTCCGGTCGACCTCAAAACACGGGGGCACTTCCGCCGGTGGCTCTTTCTCGATGGATAACGAGTGGCTTTCCCTGCGTTTACGTCGGGATAATTAACGTGGTGCGATAACAAAAATAATCAACACCCGAAAAAACTGCCGGCACGTCGGAAGCATATAACCCGATTGCCGTGGTTACCATCTCACCGGAAGCCGTTGCCGTCGGTAAGTCTTGAAACAGAAAGCGCGCGACGTCCGTCCATGTTGGCCACCCATGCAGTTTCCCTGCGTTAGCGAGGGAAACCCCTTTTATTTACGATGACGTAATCATATCGTTTACTATCGGACAGCTGTAACACACTGCTCAGTGAGAATAATTATAATAATTATAGGAAGTGTTACGTGACTTTTAAATTGTTGTAAAATATTTTAGATCATTTAAACCGCTTTAAAAGTTCATTTTATTTTAATGTAAAGCACTTAAAATAAATATGTAGGTAAGATGTCACTCATTGTAAATCTTACATTGTATATATTAAATAGTTAAATATGTATTTGTATAGTTTCCAGCTTACAGAGGACTTGACTTGTATTGTGATGTTTTATTTTAATTTAAAAGTTGATAATTTCATCAAATAACAAATGAACTACATATTTAATATAGGGAGCTTATTTGTAATTAATTTGAGATTGTCAGCATTCCCATATCATGTGTGTTATCACGTGATGCAGTGCTATCCTGTTCCACAGTTAATTGTGTAACCTTTTCTTTGTAGCACTTTGAATGTTTTCAGGCCGTTTGATCTTGAGGTCCTCGTGTTTCGTCCTCCGTCTGCCTGCTTCGTGTGTTTCTCCGTTCAGGTCGATGGCCGGTCTCGATCCGCTCGTCCCGTCCGCTCTGGCCTCGTTCCTCTGCGGGCTGCTGCCCCGTGGCTTCGCCGTGGGGCCTTCGCGGCTCTGCGGGGGCAGGATGGGGCTGTGGTGGGTGGGCCGCTCGCTGGAGGCCGGGACCCTGCTGGGGAGGGAGGGGGACGCGGAGTGGGCCCCCGAGGGCCGCCCCGAGCCGACGGACCGAGACGGCGAAGCCACGAAGAACCCGGAATCCGAAACATATCCAGAGGAGGTCAATTGAACATTAATAAACCCCCCAAACATATCGGCGTGCCCTCGTGACGCAGCGTCTGTGTTTCAGGCGGAGAGAACGGCGAGGGAAGAAGACGCGTCGCCGCAGAGAGACGTCTGGATCGAGTGAGTTCACTGGTTTCATTAAAGCAGATCAATACATGGACTGGTGTGATCCTGTATCTGGTCCTGAACCAGTCTCAGGTTGGTCCTGGTCCTCTCTAGACCTCCATCAGTAAACCAGACCATCAGAGAGAAGGCGGTCTGGTTCTATGGAGTTCTCCTTGAAGCTCCTCATCGGAGCCACCGGGTCGGATTCTGGTGAAACCAGACGACGCCATGCAGGTTCACCAGAACCTCCTTCAGCTCAGGGTCAGGATCTGGGTCCAGTCCACCGTGGAATGGACCCAGATCCAGCAGAGACCAGTCCACGGTGGACTAGACCCAGATCCAGCAGAGACCAGTCCACGGTGGACTAGACCCAGATCCAGCAGAGACCAGTCCACCGTGGACTAGACCCAGATCCAGCAGAGACCAGTCCACCGTGGACTAGACCCAGATCCAGCAGAGACCAGTCCACCGTGGACTGGACCCAGATCCAGCAGAGACCAGTCCACGGTGGACTAGACCCAGATCCAGCAGAGACCAGTCTACCGTTGCTGTAAAATGAGAGGTTTTCTTTTTCCAGAGACACTACCACTGTGGTCCACAGGGGGCGCCAGAATCAACACGATAGAAACTGCTTAAAAATGCAAAATACAACTTAATGGTTTCAGTAAAATCTTGACGACTAAACACGAGCACCACATTTACACTCTGGTTCATTTACCCCCCCACAGATTTGCCTGCCGGGTGCGTAGCAGAGCCCAGCAGAACGTGTCAGCGCAGTGCGCCTGTGGAGAGTCGTGCGCAGCCTCGTGCGCGGCCTCGTGTCTGCGTGTGCGTCGGGACATCCGGCCGGGAACGGAGCTGCTGCTATACGGAGGCGACGCCGCGGGGGGCGGGGCCACCGGACACACAGGTGACTGACAGCTGGCTCTCGACCCGTCAGCCAATGAGATTCATTCAGTTATTATTGCGATTGGTTTAATTTTGCGAGTCAAAATCTGTTTTGCATTATTATCGATTTTTAATCTCCAGAAGTTTCACCTGTAAAAGAAACATTAAGTTTAGGGGCTTTTCTTTTTGCCCCCGTCGCACAATCTTAAACATCCAAAATATAAATGTTGGAGAACACAAATAAATATGAGATTATAAATAAGACACGAATACGGAAGAAAGATGCTTTTAATTTCAATTTAACCCAAATATGTGATATCTGATTTGTAAAATAATCTTATTATCTCACATTTATTAGGTAAATAATGCAGCTCTGTAAACCGGTCATGTTCACTCGCTGTCCACCAGGGGGAGCTAGAGGGACGTTAACTAAGACCCCAAACGCCTCAGTCACAGGAAAGGAAATAACAGTTTATACTTTATTGGGTAAAGGAGCAGCGAAGCCCGGGGAGCAACTGAGGGTTCGGTGATATTAAAGTTAATACGAGCTTTACTGCGCCTATTAAACACGGTTACTATGTCGCATTTAAATATTCTTGAGCATAAAGATGCATGTGTATATATTTTTTTTAATATAGATTTTTAAAGATTGTTTTGGATGAACCGTTGAATTGTTTAATCTAAAAAAAGAGTAATAAATAAAAGTCAAATACGCAGAAAATATTTAGTTTTTACAAAGATGTAAAAAGTTATTTTAAAATGTAATTTTCTCTGTTGGGCAGAGATGGAGCTGCAGCACGAACCGGACATCTCTATCACTCTGGAGACGGTGGAAAGACATGAGGAAGAGGAGGAAGAGGAGGAGGAGGAAGAGGAGGAGGCGGAGGAAGAGTGGCCCAGATGCACAAAGAGGGATCGTCCAACCGACCGCCGGAGGACCCAGAGGGCCAAGAACCCGCGGCACAGTCACCCGGACGGCGTCCCGGCTGCCGCAGACAGACGGACAGACGGAGAAGCCAGAGACACACAGACGGGTCTCGGGGATCTCGGGGGTCTCGGTGGCGTCTCCGAGTCGACCCCGGTCCGCTGCAGCTCCCGCCTGGCGGCGAAACCGCGACGCGTTCACCGTCCGACCGGCCGCGGGAAGCGAGCGGCCAACCTGAAGGAGGACGCCGGCGCGTGCCTCACAGAGGAGGCGGCGGCGGCGCTGGAGGCGGAGTCCCCCGTGAAGATCTCGGGGCCGGCGGCTCTTTCGTGGGAGCCGGAGGTCCGAGAGCGGCGGTACCGATGCTCCAGCTGTGGGAAGAAGTTCTTCCAGATGGGTCACCTGAAGAAACACCAGTTCAGCCACTCGGAGGAGAAACCCTTCAGCTGCTCCGAGTGCGGGAAGAACTACACGTCGGCAGAAAGCTTCAGAGCCCATCAGGTACCGGAGGCCGACAGGATGTCTATGTTGGTATCCACAAGTTTATAAGATTATAAAACTTTATTATTTGAACTCAAACTTATTATTTATATAATCTCATGTTTTTGAGTGGCTCATGTCGGATGTTTCTAACGAGCTCGCTGAACGAGCTGAAGCTCACTTTGCTTTGATCCGCCAGGCAATTAAAACGATATCCTGTTTCACTTTTGAGTTGCTTTAAATTCTAATTAGCCTTTGGTGCTTATGGCTTTTTACTTTATATTATTATGTAGTTATAGAGTTAAAACAAAGGGATCCTTTAATCTAAGGATTCAGATCCATAAACGTATCAAACGTCTGACGTCTCAAATGAAACTTGCCGACGGTTGTAAATCAACCCGAGGCTTCAGAACATCAGTTGTCACCATGACGACGGACACTTCGTATAGAAGAGAATCCTCACATGTTTAAAGTCAGTCCAAACCAATTATACCAGAGAACCATTAAAAGGACTAAAAGTCATCAAAACACTCAAAGTTCATGAGGATCATTTGAATACTTTTTAAACTTAACTTTAAACATGTCTGTGGGTGACGGGGTCTTTTTTATTTCACTATTTAATTTAAAACAAAGTATCTTCTGTCGTTCTCAGATCTTGTTTTTATGGATTTTTAACGTTCCTCTGTATTAATTGGCCGACTGTCAGAGGACGTTTGATGATTTTCGCCCTTTGTTTACTAAAAGAAGTCCGTGAGGTTTTATCCTCTCCGCTCGCCGTGTGAGTCGTCCAGCAGGGCGGCGCTCTCCTCATCCCGTCTTCTTCTCTTACAACAGATGAGTCACCGCGGCGAGCGCCCGTTCTCCTGCCCGCACTGCGAGAAGTCCTACGGCCTGAAGCGGGACCTGAAGGAGCACCTGGTGCTGCACAGCGGGGAGAAACCCTACGGCTGCGAGCTCTGCGGCAAAGCCTTCGCCCGCCGGCCCTCGCTGCGCATCCACCGCCTCCTCCACTGCAGCAGGAGGACCTCCGCCCAGCCCCCCAAGGTGAGGAGCTCCACCCCCCCGACACACACACATCAACAACAACGCCGGTGAGGAAAATAAAACATATCAGTAAACACAATTTAGAAATGAAGGACACATGTGAGTTAAAAACATTCGGAGGTTGGAATGGAAATGATATATTATATTTATTTAATATAAAATAATTTGAATAGAAATGTAGATAAAATCTTTTAGATCAGTAAGAATTAATAAAAATAATAATATTAAAGAAGAATTAAAACCATAAAAATCACATAACAAGTTTTAAAAAAAGACATATATATACATATATATATATATTGTATTGCACTGCAGTGAATCAGAGACAGTTTGTCAAAATAAAATGAACCAAAAATAAATTGTTTATTTGATTTTGGGCAGGAACATTATATATTGTTAAATATATTTATAATTAAGAATTAACATGATTTATTCATTTATTCATTAATTATTAATCATATATAAAAGAATAAATAAATGTATTGTTTTTTTCAATTATTGCAGCCTTAACATCTGTAACATATTAACATAATATAGTATAATATGTTGCATGTTATGATATAATATGGAGTATAAGATAATGTAAGAAGAAAGATGGTAATATCTATAAAACATAGTATTGAAAAGAAAAATATATTATACACTGGAATACAGTATTGAATGCATTATTGTATGGGTGTTATAAAGTAAAGTGTAGTATAATATATATATATATATATTTATTTATAATATCGTGTATACACAATAGAATAAATCAACAGTTTTCAACGCTGGATATAAAAATCTTTAAGAAATCAGCTCCATAAATGTTTTATGAGAAAATACATTATACACAAAGTTCTGGAGAGTTTCACTGCATAAAATAACTTTTGCTTGTTTACAATTAAACTAAGTGTTTGTTCACTCGTGTGGGGATGTATTTATTATATGGACCGAAAGCAGCGTAATTAATTAATGTAAACTTATCTGAAGCCTCTTGAAATGGTTTCTTCCCCGGCTGCAATTCAGACTGTAAAACACAGATTGAAGTTTATAAATCGGTCTCGTTGCGTCTCTAAATTTGCATGCAGGTCGTTTTCTTATCAGTTTGAACTCACGGCATTCGAGTGGAGAGAAACCGCCCGGCTGCCCTGTGAGTTGTTCGGTTGCGCCCCCAGGTGCAGTGCACGGTCTGCGCGAAGCTGCTGGCGAACTCCGGCTCGCTGAAGAACCACATGATGCTGCATACTGGAGAGAAACCGCACATCTGTCAGTACTGTGGGAAGTGCTTCAGTCAGAAAGGTAACGCCAGAGGCCCCGAGACTGATCTGGGAGCTGCCGTTAGGCCGATGGAGCCGCCGAAGGCCGTGAGCGTACACAGCGGTGAATCACTGGAGCTCAACTGAGTTTGTATTTCATTGAGCCGCAGAGAGGAATCCCATCTACGAAGAGCTCCTGGCCGAGTTCCACGCCGCCGCCGCCGCATGAAAACACAAATAACAGACTTTATAAACTACAGCAAAAAGTTACATAAAAAGAGACAACTGACTTCCTCTGGTTGTATAGAAGTCTATGCTTCATGTGTTAGAGCTGCATTCTCTCTCCTGACCACCAGGGGGCGACTCCTCTGGTTGTATAGAAGTCTATCTAGTGACTCTACTTCTCTCTTGATGTATTCCCTCAGTAAACATTGTAAACATGAGTTTATGTCTCAGTCTCTAGTTTCAAGTCTTCTTCTATACAGCATGATGATGATGATGGTTTATTTGTCGTTTGCTAGAGTACAGGTACAAAAGCATCGAAATTGCAAGAAAGGGTGGATGAAGGATTACAGCATAACATGAGGGAAGAAGGCGAGAAAAAAACAACAACCCCCCGACTATGCCCCGAGAGGGGTACAGTGTGGGAGCAGGAAAAAAACACCTTAGCACATAAGCACATACATCTTAGACATGACTTGCAACGAGTAGGAAGGGGGGAGGGGAGGTAATCCAAAGACTGGGTGATCTAAGCCCATCCATTGATGTCATCGTTTATACTTTATGGTCGTTTAGAGTCACACAGACGTATTTGATCGTGTTTCTTCGTGAAACAGGAAACAGAAAGTGACTCGACACGAATATTTATATATTCACAACGAGGTGTTTTTGCCTCTCGCTGTGATCCATTCCCACAACTTGTAAGTGTCAACATCAATTTGGTGAGAGAACCGAGCCCCCCCCCCCCTCTCTCTCTCTCCGCCCCTCAGGGAACCTGGAGTCTCACGTGAGGACGCACGGCGGCGTGAAGCCGTTTCCTTGTGGCGAGTGCGACCAGAGCTTCTCCCAGAAGCCGGACCTGCGCCGCCACATGTTCTCCCACACGGGCGGAGGCTTCCTCTGCAGCTACTGCGGCAAGTCGCTGATGGACCCCCACAGCCTGAAGGCCCACGAGAGGCTGCACACCGGGGAGAGACCGCACCGCTGCCCCGTCTGCGGGAAAGGTGAGAGAACGAGGCGGTGATTTTAAAAGGTCAATATCAAGGGAGGGGAAGTGCTTTAAATGTCTCTTCCCCTCCGTTCGGGATGCCAAATCCCCCTCAGCGCGCCATCACTGGGCTTGTGGCCGCTTTGAAACGCGCATCGACTCATCGTGAGGCCGGTGACGCAGGAACAAGTCGGGTTTTTGGGCTCCTTTACGTCGTAACGTTGAATATAAGTTTTTAACGTCCACCAACAGTCACAAATACAAGTTTTAAAGGACTCAGGAGCTCCAGATCTATTGATCATTAATAATCTCTCAATATCACGATTAGATGAAGCATCACGTAATGCTGACTCCTCCAGATTTAGGAATGGAAACTCAGTATTATTAACGTCATTGGATCCAGGCGCACCTTCATTGATCGCCACTAGAGGGCGATCACAGCTCCCAACAATGCACTTTTTGTTTAATTTCTGCTTCAATCCAGATGCGTTGGCTTTCATTAGACATCGTTTTCACGGCGCCAGAGGGAGGCGGGGCAAACGGAGGGAGGCGGGGCATCAACGACTCCATGAACCACGTTGTTGAACCGCGTCTCTGGGTTGAAATACGTGAAATAAACAATCCGGAGCTCCAATTTCACATCAACATCGTCTGTCACCCAGAATATAAATATTGAACACGTTGAATATAAACAAATGTTTACCCTCCGTTAAACGTGTTTACGTCAGAACAACGTCATCGGCGTAACGCCTTCTGGTCATTTGACTTCTTCACTTCATAAATAAACAAATAAAGCGACTGCATAAAAAAGGAGAGATAACTCTTTGGAGGTGATCGTGCCTCGGGGTGGGGGGGGGGCGGGGGGCGTCTGCAGATGTTCACGGAACGAGGTTGAAAACCTTTTGGGGACTTTGTGTTTGAGTTCAGTGGTTTTTGCATCATTGATGAACGCGCCGGAGACTCGGGACTGACTGACGGCACAGATGGCATTTATATATTTATATTTCTTTAAAATACGATGACAGAATTTTAATCGTGAACCGTTCAAGGCAACTGAACTTTGTCATAGAACTCAAACACTGAGTTTACAAACTATTCAGAGGATATTCTAGTTTTCTTATTGCCATCAAATCCCATGAAATGTATTTATTTGTATTCTGGCTCTGAGCCAGAGAGCCCGAATGTGGATTCATCCGCCGCAGAAAATAGTCCCCAAACTGAGCCGTTTCCTCTTGTTTGAGTTAAGTTTGTTTAGAACTACAGTGAACTTTTGTTATTAAACTACATGTTTGTGTTTTTAAAGATTTTGGATTAAGAAAGTGTCAGTAAACAGTTTAAATGTGTTTATTTGGAACACGTGTCCTATAATAAGTGAAAAACTCTGAACATGCAACTAAATAATTTTAAACAAATGAAACGCAGAAATCCTGAACATATATATATATATATATACTATTTATATAATTTATATTATAATTTTATAATGAAAAAATCTTTATATATAATATATATAAAGTTTTATATAAGATGTATATATACAGGACTGTCTCAGAAAATTAGAATATTGTGATAAAGTTCTTTATTTTCTGTAATGCAATAAAAAAAAACAAATGTCATGCATTCTGGATTCATTACAAATCAACTGAAATATTGCAAGCCTTTTATTCTTTTAATATTGCTGATTATGGCTTACAGCTTAAGAAAACTCTAAAATCCTATCTCATAAAATGTTAATATTTCCTCAGACCAAGTAAAAAAAAAGATTTATAACAGCTGAGTGTTTGTCAAGGCTCAGGAAACCCTTGCAGGTGTTTCGAGTTAATTAGACAATTCAAGTGATTTGTTTAATACCCTACTAGTATACTTTTTCATGATATTCTAATATTTAGAGATAGGATATTTGAGTTTTCTTAAGCTGTAAGCCATAATCAGCAATATTAAAAGAATAAAAGGCTTGCAATATTTCAGTTGATTTGTAATGAATCCAGAATGCATGACATTTTTGTTTTTTTAATTGCATTACAGAAAATAAAGAACTTCATCACAATATTCTAATTTTCTGAGACAGTCCTGTATATATATATATATTTTTTAAAATATATATATATATATATAAATTAGAAATTAAATATTTCTTTCAACAGAATAATGTTTCTCTCTCTCTCAATATTTCCTTTATAATTGTTTTTCTTCAGGCTACACGTTGGCCACCAAGCTGCGGCGGCACATCAAGTCGGCCCACCTGATGGAGAAACCGTACAGCTGTCACTGCGGCTCTTCATACACCGTGAGACAAAGTCTGCTGAGGCACCAAGCGCAGCACCGGAGCGAGGGTGGAGCCCAGGAGGAGGTGAAGGAGGCGGAGGAAGGACACGGAGAGGAGGAGGCGCAAGAGTCCACCCACACGAAGCCGATCCGAGGCCGACCCAAGAAGAGCTCGCTCCCTCGGGGGGGCGGAGAGACGGAGGAGGGTCAAGTGAGGCAGAAGAGGGGAAGGGGGGAGGAGAAGGAGGCGAGGGAAGAGACCTTAGGACACGAGGAGGTGAGGGAAGAGGAGGGAGGACACGAGGAGGCTCCTCCGGGTGACATCCAACACGTCATCTACGTCCACGCGTCCACGGAGAGCTCGCTGCCCGCCGGCTCGGGGCAGCAGCTGGTGGAGGTGGTTATATCCAGGGGCCCGGAGCAGTGCATTGTGGTCCACGGGCAGCAGACGGTGGGAGAGCTGCTGATCCTCCAGGAGGAGGCGGGAGGACTCTGCTCCGTGGCGCAGACCGTGGAGATCAACACGGGGTAGTCGCCGGGCAGATCGCGTTTCATCGTGTTCACGACGTCTTCTCAACGCCGGACACACAAACACGACTTTCAGTTCCTACTGACAACTAATATATTTATGTATACATTTTCCTGATTTTGCCGCTTAAAAACAAAAACATTTTAAATAAAAACTTTGCGGGGGAATTTTATTGTAAAGAAAAAAAAATGTTAACGGAGCTCTTCTTCAAGAAAACAAGAAGAGCAGCAAGAATAATGGTGGGCTTTTATTTTGAAGGATTTACAAGAAATGTGTTCATTGCAGTATTAGCGCAGCTTTGTTAGCGGTTATTATTCAACAAAACAAATCTAACACCGAGGGGAGGAAGAGAGACGGGAAACATAATGTTGGGAGGCTTTTATTTTGAAAAATGTATCGGAAATAAAATGTGTTTGTCATTGAATTAGCAGAGTACTGATTGCAGCCATTCTGCACTAAAATAATTATTCTCCTGCAGGGAGGAAGAGTGAGCAGCTAAAATAAGGCTGGGCTTTTATTTTGAAGGATTTTGAAGAGATTAAATGGGTTAATCACAGAATTAGTGCGGCAATTCTGGTGTCCATTAAACATTCAGTGTATCCTTTAAAAACAACAACAACCCAGAGAAGGATAACATTATCATATCAAACATCTGAATAAACGTGTTGACGGTCTTCGGTTCCTTTCCTATGTGAAGGTTCCTTTCCTATCTGAAGGTTCCTCAGAGACCCGTTGGCTTTATGAGTTTTAATGTGCAGCCGAACTGAAACGCGACAATAAACAAACGTCTTTTTAATTTACTTTAATGGCCGCACGTCGCCACGACGACGCCTTGACGTTCACACAGCGGCCATCTTTAAGTTATCGAGAACATTCGACGGCTGCATCTCCCAGAGTGAGACGGACCGAACACCAAACACATGAAGCAGAGACTTCTATACAACCAGAGGAGTCGCCCCCTGGTGGCCGGGAGAGAGAATGCAGCTTTAACACATGAAGCAGAGACCATAGGAGTCGCCTCCTGGTGGTCGGGAGAGAGAATGCAGCTTTAACACATGAAGCATAGACTTCTATACAACCAGAGGAGTCGCCCCCTGGTGGTCAGTAGAGAGAATGCAGCTTCAACACATGAAGCGTAGACTTCTATACAACCAGAGGAGGGTTCAGGAGACTAAATATGGACGTTTACGAGTTGCCGATGTGAGCTGTGGAGGAGCTGGAAGAAACGAGTGAGGATTTCAGTGGATAAGAAGAAGAGCCTTGCTCAAGGGCACTTGAGTCTTAGATTGTGGTGGGAAGAGAGAGAGAGACTGATCCCCCCCTCTCCTCCTCCATCATCCCCCCTTTTCTCTCCCGGTGGACGGATCCAGGACCGTCTGCGACGCTTTGAAGGGAAACCTCTCTGCGATTCAGTTTTTATATTAAAATAAGATTCTTTGATTTAATTCAGGTCTAAATCGTCTTCTAACAAACAAACAGATTTCTCCCTGTGAACTGATTTTGTATTCAGTGAAATGTGTTAAATAAGATTTAAAGGAAATCAAAGAAAAGGTGAGAGCAGATTATTCAATTTGAATAAATTAATAAGACAATAAATAATAATGACAATGAATAAGAACATGTGGAGGTGTGAGGAAGAGGAGGGTGGAGAAGCTCTGAAGCTCTGAAGCAAATACTTTAAAAGAAATGAAAAAAACTTGAGCTCAAAATCCCCCAAATTTTTCTTCTTCCACTTAATAAACGGAGAGTGAAGCGAGGGGTGAAGACCCTCAGAGTGAGTCAGACACACACACATATATACACACACATACTCACACACACATAGACACACTGCTACACACACACACACTCATACACACAGTGCTACACACACTGTCAGAGTTAAAGAGACACACACACACACACAATCATATACACTCAGACATTCACACGCACACAAATAAACACACACACTCACACACACACTCACACACACACTGCTACACACACTGTCAGAGTTAAAGAGAGAGACACACACACACACACATTTAGGCAGGAGGTGTTGCGGTCCGGAGACAGACGGAGAGTTTCTGTCTCTGAACATCAACGAACACAAACTCAGAGAAGATGAATCACTTTGTGAATTTAGTTTTTAAAATTCACAAATCTAGGTGTGATTCGTCCTGAAGCTCTGTGACCTTTGACCCTCTGAAGGTCGGCATGCATTCTCTCTCCTGGCCACCAGGGGGCGACTCCTCTGCTTGTATAGAAGTATACGCTTCATGTGTTAAAGCTGCATTCTCTCTCCTGACCACCAGGCGGCTCCTCTGGTTGTATAGAAGTCTACGCTTCATGTGTTAAAGCTGCATTCTCTCTCCTGACCACCAGGGGGCGACTCCTCTGGTTGTATAGAAGTCGACAATTCATGTGTTAAAGCTGCATTCTCTCTCTTGACCACCAGGGGGCGACTCCTCTGGTTGTATAGAAGTCTATGCTTCATGTGTTAAAGCTGCATTCTCTCTCCTGACCACCAGGCGGCTCCTCTGGTTGTATAGAAGTCTACGCTTCATGTGTTGAAGCTGCATTCTCTCTCCTCTTTCCTTCTTTCGTTTTATTTGTAGCTAGTGTTACCTTTCATTTCCTCTCCTCTACCCTTGTCTCCTCTCCTCTTTCTTCTCCTGTCCTTTCCTTTTCTATTTCGTCTGCTCTCTTCTTTCTCACGACTCCTCTCCTATTCCTTATTTCCTCTTTCCCCCCTCCTTTCTTTTCCATCTATCATTGTTTTCTCTTCTCTCTTTTCTCATCCTCTCCTCCTTTTAACTTTCATTTCCTCTCCTCTATCATCGTTTCCTCTCTTCTCGCCTCACCTCTATACATTATTGTTTCCTCTCCTCTTTTTGTATCCTCTTCTCTCCTGTTCCCTGTTTCCTCTCCTCTCCTCTACACTTGTTTCCTCCCTTATATTTCCCTCCAGTCTCCTCTCTCTCTCTCATATCCTGCCATCCTTTTTCTTTTCCTCTCCTCCCTGCCACCCATTTCCTTTCCTTCATTTTTCTCTCTTCTTTTGCTCCTCTCCTCTATCCTTCTTCCCTCTCCTCTTCCCTCTCCTCACATACCCTCCACTCCCTCTCTCTGTCCTCCTTTCCTCTTCACCTTCTTCCATCTCCTGTCTCTTTCCCTTTTCTCTTTCTTCACCTCTCCTCTTTTTAATCTCCTCTTCTTCATATTTACCTCTCCCTCCCTCACAATTGCTCATCTCCTCTTCCTCCCTTTCTTCTCATTCTTTGAGTTTCCTTTCCTCTTTTCATCCTTGTATCTCCCCTCCCACTCTCTCTCTTTCTCTAGCGCTTTCCTCCTCTTCATTTCTCATTTCATTTGTCCTCGTCTTCCTATCCTCCTCTCCTCCTCCCGATACATCTCCTCTTTCCTCACATCTTGTTTTTGTCTTCCTTCCTTCCTCTCCTTTCATCCTCCCACTCTCTCATTGTGCCCTCCTCTCCTAATACCTTTATCTCATCTCTCCTTTCATCCACCTCTCCTCTCCTCCCTCTCTCCTTCATTCCTCATCTTCCTGGACTTTCTCTTTCCTCTTAAATCCTCCTCTCCTCCTTCAAGCATCAATTCCTCTCTCCTAGAAATGCATCTCCTACTCTTTCCTTTCATCGGTCTCTCTCTCCCCTCCCTCCCTCCCTCCCCCCTCTCTCTCTCCCTCCCTCTCTCTCTCTCTCTCTCTCCTCCTGGTTTCCAGCCGTGGCGAGCCAATGAACAGCAGCAGTGTCACTCATCACGACACGCATGAAAGTGAGGACGTCTCGTTTTTCTTTTTCTTTCTTTCTTTCGTTCTCTCACCTCTTTTCTTTTCCTCTCCGTCCCATTCACTCTTTTTTCCGTCTCTACTTTTCGGTCCTCTTCTCCTCCGGCCGCATCGATCCGATCGGAGGACTCGCCGTTCGACTCCCGCATGTCTCTCTGCTCTTCCGTTTCATCCCTTCTTCGTCCCCGGGCGTCCCGGTGGCTCCGCTGCAGCGGTTCCACCTCGTGGCTCCGCTGTGATTCTCAATGGACATTTTAATTGGACGTTGTCGGAGGTATGACGTTCATCTTCTTCCTCTCTTTCTCTCTAACTTAAAGCCTGAGATCCGGCGGAGCGGCGAGATGAAGTCCGGCGTCTTCACGCCGCACGGGAGCCTTTTTTATTCTTAGATATTCGATATCTGATATTTTGAAGATGGTGAAGGATGTATTTTTTTTTCTTCCTGCAACCAAAGAGACGATTCTTCTCCTTTTCTTCCTCTTCTCATTTGTTACTTTCTTCCGTTTCCCTCGCGGCTTGAAGACGTCTCGTCTGCCCTGATCCCCGAACTCCAGATGGGGACGCCGTGACGCCGCGATGGACTTCCCCGACTCGCCCGGCGCGTTCACGGCCGCGCCGCCAAACTCCTCGTCGGAGAGCGTCAACCAGACCTCCTCCTCCTCCTCTTCCTCGCCGAGATCCCCGCCTCACTCGCAGGTGGCGTCGGTGCTCATCGTGCTGGTGGTGTCCGTCATCATCCTGGGCACCGTGGTGGGCAACATGCTGGTGGTGGTGGCGGTGTTCACCAGCCGAGCCCTGAGGCCGCCGCAGAACCTCTTCCTGGTGTCGCTGGCGTCGGCCGACATCCTGGTGGCCACGCTGGTCATCCCCTTCTCGCTGGCCAACGAGGTGAGGCGGCGCTCCGGTCTGCAGCTGACCTCAGTTCAGTTTATTTGTGTAGCCCATTTTCACAAATTACAAATGTGTCTCGGAGGGCTTTACAGTCAGTACATATAGACATCACTGACCTTTGACCTCACATCGGATCAGGAACAACTCCAAAATAACCCTTCACGGGGAAAAAAAGGGAAGAACCCTTCAGGAGAGAACAGAACAATAGATGTCATGTGACCTGATGAATCATTACAGAGTTACAACACATTCAATGAATATGACAGAGTGGATGAAAAGTTGGTAGTCGGCATATTCCACGATGGAAACCTCCACGATCCATCAGGCAGATGGAGGTAGAGAGGAGGAGTGGGCGGAGTCTCAACAGGGCCATGGCATAGTTGGTAGTCGGCATATTCCACGATCCAGACCTCGATGATCCCTCAGGCAGATGTGAACGTGTTTTCGGGTTCAGGTAGCAAGACGTCACGAGGCTTTGAAGCCGTCGCCGTCTTTGTCAGAAGCTCCGACCGTGGCAGAGTCTCGTGGATGCGCCTCATGGCGGTCTGTCGTGGGGCGTTAAGCCAATGCGGAAGTTCATCAAAAGCTACTTTCTCTCTCCTGGCCACCAGGGGGCGACTCCTCTGGTTGTATAGAAGTCTATGCTTCATGTGTTAAAGCTGCATTCTCTCTCCTGACCACCAGGGGGCGACTCCTCTGGTTGTATAGAAGTCTATGCTTCATGTGTTAAAGCTGCATTCTCTCTCCTGACCACCAGGGGGCGACTCATCTGGTTGTATAGAAGTCTATGCTTCATGTGTTAAAGCTGCATTCTCTCCTGACCACCAGGGGGCGACTCCTCTGGTTGTATAGAAGTCTATGCTTCATGTGTTAAAGCTGCATTCTCTCTCCTGACCACCAGGGGGCGACTCATCTGGTTGTATAGAAGTCTATGCTTCATGTGTTAAAGCTGCATTCTCTCTCCTGACCACCAGGGGGCGACTCCTCTGGTTGTATAGAAGTCTATGCTTCATGTGTTAAAGCTGCATTATCTCTCCTGACCACCAGGGGTGACTCCTCTGGAGGGGTTAGGGTTCTAGGTTCTGGTTCCCTCCAGGAGGGCTGAGGGTTCTGGGTTCTGGTTCCCCCCAGGAGGGGTCTGGTTCTGGTTCCCTCCAGGAGGGGTCTGGTTCTGGTTCCCTCCAGGAGGGGTTCTGGTTCTGGGTTCTGGTGCAGACGTCGTGAATCCAATGAGCGTGTCCTCGTTCATGTACCGTCAGACTGTGACGCTCCACCCGGTCAGAGGGAACGTCTTGACCTCTAGACCTTCCTCACGTCGGCGCTCGCCCATAAGGTTCCCTCCCTCTCTTCCTCTTCGCCACCCGGTAATTAAAGCTCGCTGCTCTTCACTCCTGCTGGACGCCAGACGCTCCTCCTGGTCTTCACGTCTTTATTAATACGCGTTAGGTGACGTCCTCGAGGACTTCTGGTCCTCCAGGTCCCTCCGGTTCATCTTCCTCTCCTCCTCTACATCACTGGTTAATCTTCCTCTCCATTTCCTCCTCTGTTCATCTTCCTCTCCGTTTCCTCCTCTGTATCACTGGTTCATCTTCCTCTCCGATTTATCTTCCTCTCCGTTTCATCTTCCTCTCCGGTTCCTCCTCTGTATTCATCTTCCACCCCCGGAGGAAACGAGGACGCCGCGGTGGAGGAAACACGGCGCCGAGCGGCAGAAATTAATTAGACGAACATGAACATCACGACGGCAGCAACAAGACGGGCAAAAGAAAGTTGGCTCTGTATATAAATAGTCATGCATTTATAAAATAAACATAATTTAATTGCAGAAACAGTCAGAAATGCAAACATATCAAAAGGATTTATTACAGATTAATTGGTATCAACGTAATATTTATTCCAGCCGATGAGAAAAAATAACCGTGAGACGGTTTTGTCAAAAGGATAACGTGAGTGTACCTGCAGTACTGAAGTTGTCCACCAGAACTCATATTTATATATTTAATAATCAAATTTAAAGGCTCCTAATGTTATGTATTAAGAGACTGTCAGAAACGGCCGTAATAATTTACATTAATTTAATGATTTAAAAAGCGATACAAGGCGGTGAAACCCGAGTGATGATAAAGATCCGTCGCTAAGCGGGGATCAGAACTCCGTCTGAACTTTGACCGTCTCCAAAACCGTCTAAATGTCTCCAGCATGAGAAATCATATTTCATCTTTTAAATGTACTTCCGTCGGCTGCCAGAGGAAAGAAAAGCAGGAGAACTCCCGGTGACTGCAGAGCTCCGGAGGAATGACGCGATGGAGATTCTGGCAAAGCTGTGAAAAGATCGCCGGCTACAATCATTTCCGAGGGACTCGTCGAGACTCTAAATGAATAAAGTTGCGGTCCACGTTGCTGCGATGAGACGGACCGCTCGGTTGTCTTGCGTTGTTGAATTTCACGCGTCTAACTGGTTTCTCTCCCTCCAGGTCATGGGCTACTGGTACTTCGGCTCCACCTGGTGCTCCTTCTACCTGGCTCTGGACGTCCTCTTCTGCACCTCCTCCATCGTCCACCTGTGCGCCATCAGCCTCGACCGCTACTGGTCCGTCACCAAAGCCGTGAGCTACAACCGCCAGCGGACGCCCAAGCGCATCAAGGCGATGATCAGCGTCGTGTGGCTCATCTCCATCGTCATCTCCTCGCCGCCGCTCCTCATGACGCAGAAGGAGGAGGGCGGCGGCGACGAGTGCCTCCTCAACAACCAGACGTGGTACATCCTCTCCTCCTGCCTGGTGTCCTTCTTCGCGCCGGGCGTCATCATGATCCTCGTCTACTGCAAGATCTACCGCGTGGCCAAGCAGCGCGCCTCCACCGTGTTCGTGGCCAAGAACGCGGCGGAGCGCCGGCCGTCGCAGTCGGAGACGTGCTTCGAGGGCGACGCCGCCAGCTGCCAGCGGAGAGGCGGCGGCGGCTTCGGCGGGTCGTCCGGCTACGAGATGGAGAGCCCGCGGCCCGCCAACCGCCACAGCTCCTCCAACGTGGACAGCAGCAGCAGCCGGCGAGAAGAGCTGGACGACATCGACTTGGAGGAGCGGAGCTGCAGCGCCGTCGCCAAGGCGTCCGTCTCCTTCTCCTCGGCGCTCCGCTTCCCCAGGAGAGCCGGCGGCGGCGTGAAAGCGGAGGATGCGGAGGGCGGAGCCTCCTCGAACAGCTTGAAGCCCCCGCTCCGCCCTCCGCCGTCCTGCGCCTCCATATCGTGGGTGTCGTCCGAGACTTGCTCGCACCGCCTGCTGCTCCCGTCCCCGGCGCCGCTCCGCAGCCGGCGGCGGACGGCGCTGTCCAAGAACAAAGTGGCGCAGATGCGGGAGAAGCGCTTCACGTTCGTGCTGGCGGTGGTGATGGGGGTCTTCGTGCTCTGCTGGTTCCCGTTCTTCTTCACCTACAGCCTCCACGCCGTCTGCAGGGAGAGCTGCACCATCCCCGACTCGCTCTTCAACCTGTTCTTCTGGATCGGCTACTGCAACAGCTGCCTGAACCCCATCATTTACACCATCTTCAACCGGGACTTCAGGAAGGCCTTCAAGAAGATCATATTCCAGACGCATAAGAGGACATGAGTGTGTGTGTGTGTGTGTGTGGCACAGACCCGGCTGCAGAAACAAATTAGAGGGGGGGCATTAAATTTTTTGGGGGGGTCACACTTTTTCATGCTACATTTTATTTGCTTCAACGGCTCTGTGGCTATTCCTACGGTGCTAAAAACTCATATTTGGCTCTCATTAAAAGGGGCAGTTCATCCCCAAATCCAAAAACAAACAAACAGTAGTGTAGTGTTATGTCTATTTATTTAAATGAAACAGACAAAATAGACAAAAAATATAATCTCAATAATATATATATATATATAATTATATTATAATAAATATAATATAATATCAGAAATAAAATCTAGGTAACATAACTTAATTCTTTCATTAACACAAGAAAGAAAACCAATAACTATTTACAAAAACTCAACAATATAGCATTCCTGCAAAGAGGATTAACGATGCGGACGGGAGCGAGCAGGAAACAGCACCATGCAACACCCATTCCACTAGAACGATGATTACGGAAGTCAACACTGAAGTAAGCATTCATGCAAGGAGGGTTAGCTACAGCAACTAGGGAGCACAAGGAGCACCAAGCAGTGTTACCTTCTGCCTGCACTGCAAAAACTCAAAATGTTACCAAGAATATTTCTTTTTCTTTCCAGTCAAAATGTCTAATTTCACTGAAAATAAAACACATTACCCAAAAAGTAAGTTGTTTTTCACTTGTCACTTGCTAATTTTCAATTGAAATAAGTAGAAAAATATGCCAGTTTATTATTAAAAGAAAATAAATAAAGTGAAAAGTGTAATGAGACATTTTGACTAGAAATAAGACAAATATTCTTGGTAAGTTTGTGAGTTTTTGCAGTGTGCAAGAAACGCAAAATATGGAGTATCTATGAGGTCAGAGCTGGTTGATGTGGCCAGGGAGAAGGAAGTATGGGGTCGTCTGCTGGAGCTGCTACATCCATGACCCAACCTCAGAAAAGATGATGAAGATGGATGGATGGATCTGTGAGGTGTTGTCCTCACACATCAGGCAAAGTTCATATGCTGGTGGTAACCCTGTTTGTTGAGAGAGAGAGAAATGAGGTCTAGGTTTTAAAAGCCTGGAGGAGACCTCAGAAATAAAACAGACAAAGGTTTAATAACTCACTTTTAGTAGAGTGGCAGGCGTTGTGGACTGTGTGAAACCTCCTTAAAACACTGTCCTTCCACTCATTCCTAAATTTCCGAGTCAAGTCCTTCTCAAATGCCAACTGGATCAGATTGGCCTTGCGTTGATGAAGCATAGTTAGGCGATGTTCTGTGTAGACATTTTTGAGCGTGGAAAACGAATTTGTGCTGGCTCCAAAAGTCAGGCCATGTTTAAATGCTGTGAAGACGGTGGGCATTGCTTCCAGCGGCCTCTGGAACTGTTTCAGAATCTGTAAGGATTGAGAAATTAGGTTGAAATCAATATAATAACCATAATGATTCCCCAGACACCAATATACATTAAAATATGTATGCAGTTGAAAAATTAAATAAATGCTCATCTCATTGAACCTAATCATGTTAGATGTGATGTTTGACTGCTTGATGATGGCTTGATGCCAAAACATATCAGTGTTTTAAAGGTCCCAAATGACCATGCCATGACATTAAAGGCTATTTAATCCTTTTAAAAGGAGCCTTATAGCTTTTGAGATTTTTGAATACAATAAAAACAAAATTGAACTTTCGACTAGCCTTAATAACCTGTTTCATTGTCCACTTCTCCTCATCCGTTGGAGAAGACTCTTTCATTTGTGCCCTGAGGAAGTCCACCTCGAATTCAGAGTCCACAGCAGGTGTCTTGGTGAGGTCAAGTAAAGGCTTCACCTTGCTGGCATCCAAGAATGTCGCTCAGGATCCAGGGCATTGAGTGCCTCCATCAGGTCACAATTATGTTTCAAGCGATTTTCATTTCCCACATACTGAGTCAATACAACTATAATAAATCCTGCGTAGCTCTGTATCATCAGTATCTACTCGTGTGCAGATTTCCTCAACAACATAGTCAGCAAGGGCAGAGTTTTGTCGTTTGCTCTTTGATGGTCTTGTTGTAACATTGTCACAATGTGCCAGGATTGTCTGGAATTCTGTCTCAGTGCGGATATTCTCAAGACAGGTGCATGCACTGCTGATGAGCTGCAAACCTAGAAGAAAATACAAACCTCCTTATTGTTACTGTACAGAATATAACAAAATTAAAAGTGCAGCATTACATGACAAGACGGAGAAATGAAACAAAACAAACACATCCAACAGTAAGTTCTAAAATATTGTGTAAGATACTGTACATAAGTACACTTTTAATTGCATTTTTCTAGACTAACAAAAAATATATTCTTTCTTTACCTGTAGCCAGATCCATGTGTTCAGACTGCAACATCTTATTTGGGGGGTCAAGATACGAAAGGATCTTGTGCACCATCTCAGCAATGAACTTAAAGCTGGGCTCAGACATGCTATGCCACAACCCCGTTCTTCAGCAGCACATCTGCTCCAAATGCCCGGGTGCTGGTGATCTCTTGGAACAGTGTGGATAGGTCATCAAATGATTTCAGAATGACTGAGACTGTAGAATACAAAAAACAACAACTTTAATATCTTCAGGCAGGGAATCACAAACATAGAGCATCATCATTATCAACTATCAACTATGGACCATCAGTCCATATCAACATACCTGTAGCAAAATGTCCACTCCATCGCTGGTCCAGTAGGCGCTTGAGTGTCTCTCCTTTGTAGAGAATGGCAACGGTCGGTCTTCTGCAGAACTTGTACAGCATGTTACACACACTGAAGAAATCCATCACTGCCTTTTCCGCTGCCAGGGCATGGGTGACCACCAAATGCAGCTGATGGTTATAACAGTGGACATATGGTATCTCTCTGTCCAGTTTTTGCTGCAGCAGTTTCTGTACTCCTCCATGTTTACCCGACATGAGTGAGGCACCATCATATACCTGACTGAGGATTTTCTCAGGGCTCAGGCCAGCTGTGGTCAGTTCTTCTATGATGGTGTCAGTCAATGTAACTGCATCTCCTGGTCAGCAGTGGCTATTGTTAGAGGCCAGTTGGTTCACACAGTTCATTCACAAAGCGGAGAACTATGGAGATATTCTCTCTCCCTGTTGGGTCTCTGGTTCCATCCGCTTTTAAAGTGTAGTACGAGTCTCCCACTTCTTTTACTATGTGCTCTCTTACTAAAGCACTCATTATGTCTATTAAGTCATTTTGAATGTCGTGACTTGTGTATCTTGCATTGTGAGGAATAGATTTGGCTATCTTTGCTAGTTCTGCATCTTTCCTTAATGCAAACTCAAATAGAGACAAAATAGCCCACATCCATCCTCATTCATTCCACTGTATGCATCGTGGTCACCTCTAAAGGGCAGTTGGTTCACAGCAAGGAACTCCACAACATCAATAATTGCAGACAGATAATATCTGTTGCGCTGCAGTTGGTCGGTGTTAATTAATGTTGAGATTTCCTTACTTGTGTGAATCCGTCTTTCCTTGTCCCTCCACATGGCATCACAAGTCAGGTGCTCTTTGGATGCAGCGTGCTTGTGGAGTCCTTTTCCAGTTTCCACCGCATGCTTCCAGTCACGGAACCCAGTTAGAGTGAAGGTTGAGTCAGTGGATCTGGGTCCCTGAAACATTCTGCATGGGTAGCAGTATGCAGCATCTGCCTGAACTGAATACTCCATCCATGAAAAGCTTCCATACCAGGAACTGCAAAATGACCTTTTTTTTCCTGAGAAAAGGCGCGGAGGAAAGTTCTGCATGGACGGTCTTTGGGGCTTCTCTGTGCCAAGGTCACTAGGCTGCAATAACCTGTTGCTGTTCCTCGCAGCTGCAGGAATGTTACCGTCAACCGTGTTGTTGTTGTTGTTGTTGTTGACGTCTTCACTCACGTTTCTTGCATGCGGAGTTAATGTTACGCTGCTTGGCGCTCCCAGTCCTTGTGCTCCCTAGTTGCTGTAGCTAACCCTCCTAGCATGAGTGCTTACTTCAGTGTTGACTTCCGTGCTCATCGTTCCAGTGGAATGGGTGTTGTATGGTGCTGCTTCCTGCTCGTTCCCGTCCGCATCGTTAATCCTCTTGGCATGAACGCTAGCCGCCTTATTCTTCTGAAAGAAATTCCGAATATCCATAACGGTTGGTGGCGACGCCGCGACGGCGGGACGTAACGTTACTGATCTGTTGACAGCGATAGTATGATTCAGTGACCCGTGACCCGCCCCCTCTACCTGTAATTGGCTAACACGTTGCTAGGCTGGTTGGATTGGTTGAATTATAGGATCGACGAGTCGAGATAGGAATAATAAGATGATGGCAGGCTACTCCGACGAAAAAAACAAAACCCAAATAAAATAAGATAAAATAAATAGCTTCTAGTCCAGGGCGGGCACGGCTCACTCATTGGGCGGGCACGGCCCCCCAATGCCCGCCCATGCCGCCGGGTCTGGTGTGGCATCACATCACACAGAAACAGACATTCCAAGCACAAATGTGTGAGCACACAGTTTTAATCCTGTTTTCCACTGTCATACCGACATTAAAGGGCTCGCCACACAGCTTGCGTATTGATTTATTATTCAACTGCTCCTTCATTTGTGAAATAATTCACTTTTCCATTCCAGCGAAACCACAGGAAGACGATCACGACACGCCGAGTCGAGCTTCCGTGATGCAATAACACTTCAACGTTACACGGGCGACTTTTCTGCCGGAGTCTGAATGTTAATTAGGGGGAAATGGCGGCGGGGCGGTGAACCCGTCCCCGCGGAGCGTCGACTTGTCAGGCGGACTGAACTGAAAACCTTTGTAGTCGCATAAGAGTAAATATATACATAAAAGGAACTGAGGGGAGAAAAAAAAACCTGCTGTTTAAAAAAAAAAAAGATTACGCAATGAGTTTTTAAAGGGACAGTGTGTCGGGTTTTGTGGCACCTAGTGGTGAGGTTGCAGATTGCACCCAACTGGACCGCCCCTCCATTTCCAACAGTAACGGGTCTTTAGAGTCGGTGTCTGGTTCGTCTGTACATTCATGAAAACAGTTATTCGAGTATTATATTTCATTTCTACCACTACACCCCCCTTAATGATGCACAATGTGCATTTAAATGTGCGGGATCACAGGTTTTCGTTCAGGTCGTTTACAGAGATAACAGCTCTGGGTGTCACATACTTGCTCTCCTCATGGCTTCCTGCGCCTCAGAGTATTTGAACACCAGCAGCACCCAACAGTTTAAACTTGTAACTAGAAGTAGACACGGATTTGGAAAGCCCGGTGGAAGTTCGCGTTCCTCTGTGCAGCAGCAGCGTTCTGTTGACGCTGCACCGCTCCGGGGCAAAGGCATCAAACATTCATGAGCTTGCAGACGGGCTGAGCCTCACTGTACTGAGGACAATGGAGAAGGAGCAGAAAGGAGAACATTTGAATAAATATAATGATCAGGCTCAGGGAGCTGGAGATTATTATTCTCTGAAGCTCAGGATGATATAACTGAACCCAACACTTCCGATTCCACAAATCGTAAACCATTGACTCAATGGCTTCATGCAGATTGGGGGTGGAAACCAAATGCATTCTGTTGCTTTTCGTTGAGGACGATGATCCATCAAAGTTTTGACTTTTCCTTTCCTCCACAAACACGAATCACAGAAACGAGTCGGCGGCCGCAGAAGGAAAACATCCAAGGCCACGAGGGATCTTACATCACTCTGGTTGCCATGCAACACGAAGTTTGACAACAAGTTGAGAGTTGCGTGATGAACCACCTCACCTGAAGTACCATCGAGCACAACGCTGCTGGTGGAGCCGGATGAAGTGCGTTCATGCCAAGAGGAAACGGGGAGCGCCTCCCCAACGGCTGCCAGAGAGCGCTCTGCGTGCCGCGCTGCTTGCTGGTATTTTATTTCGCCCCCGTCTCTGGGAGGTCGTTTAGCTTTTCAAATGGACTCCGATCCGACACGGAAGAGAAGACAGTGAATAAGAGCTGGGGGGACAGAATAAAAAGCGAGAAGCAGACGTAATCACCGTCACGGAAACCAGGAGACAGCCGACTGGAACCCTGGAATTTGGTATTTCGCCTTACGTTGCAGCTGCGTGCGTAGCTAACGTTACCACTGTGTGCTTTGCTAACGTTACCGCTGTGTGTATAGCTAACGTTACCGCTGTGTGTATAGCTAACGTTACCACTGTGTGCTTTGCTAACGTTACCGCTGTGTGCTTAGCTAATGTTACAGCTGCCTGCGTAGCTAACGTTACAGATGCGTGCGTAGCTAACGTTACAGATGCGTGCGTAGCTAAAGTTACCGCTGTGTGCTTAGCTAACGTTACAGATGCGTGCGTAGCTAAAGTTACCGCCGTGTGCTTAGCTAACGTTACAGATGCGTGCATAGCTAAAGTTACCGCCGTGTGCGTAGCTAACGTTACAGATGCGTGCGTAGCTAACGTTACAGATGCGTGCGTAGCTAAAGTTACCGCCGTGTGCTTAGCTAACGTTACAGTTGCGTGCGCAGCTAACGTTACAGTTGCGTGCGTAGCTAACGTTACAGCTCAGCCGAGCAGGGCGTTACATTCTCCTTCACGGGCATTGGATCAGTGTTCCGTGCCTCTAGTTTTTTACGTCTCTTGTCGCGAGCATCTGTCACTCGTGAGTAAACGCTCGCTTCCTTCTGCCCGCTGCAGTACGGGAGAAGGAAAATAGCCAATATATATGAATGAAACTGCTGACAACAAGATGTGTAGATTATCTCGAGCCAACAGGTCGTGATTTCTGTGAAGAGGCGATGCCGTTTGGGGTGGAGCTCAAAGCTCCACAAGCTGATCGACATCAAGTCCCATGAAAATCAAAGAGAAGGCCGATAACCCCAAAAACTAGGCAACTCACACCAAAACCATCAAGATTGATAATTAGCATTAATATTAAGAGGAAAAATATGTATTTTGGTTTTTGGGGTGAACTGTTCCCTTTTAAGCGGGGCCTCCTGGTGGCTGTGTTTCCTCGTGTTGAAAGGTTGTTATCATGTAGAAATTATAAGGAAAAGTCTGACAATTTATTTCCCTGCTCGTTCCTCTCTCCTGCTGCTTTACTTGGCAGCTCCTTTCATAACCTCCCCATCTCCCTTCAGACCTGCATAAGATGTGCAGGAGCCCACATGATCAGAATGTACAAACCCTGTTGAATGAGACCGTAAAGTGCTTGTAGCACTTGGAAACAGAACATCTTATTGAAGCGGTCCTGGTTTGTCCTCCTGCACCCGATGCAGACCTGGAGACCGACTCAGTATTATTTATTCCAACATCTGTTCACCCTGGAAATGAAAAAGCAGCCCAAATTTGACTAATTGGCATCAGCTGCTGTCAGTATTGCTTCGCAATGATTGGCTCATTCGCCACAAAGTGGTCCGGTATCATCCAATCATATCCACGGCTGTCAATCAGCTGTCGGTTCAGATGCTGCAGGACAGCACGATGCAGTGTGTGCTAACGGGAGTTCTACTTCCTCATAACACGGCACCTTTAACTTCGTTTATCAGCCGGAAATCGGACTTCTCGCTATTATAATTGGACCAATGGCACTCGGCTTTTGGAGCTTTAAGCCCCGAAAAAGATATTCCTATAAACTACTGAAGAAAACCCACAGACGTGGTTGTGAGCAGTTTCCCGTGGGAACTATTTTCTTTCTACCGAACCACACCTGCCAACAGTATCGACGTGCATCCTGTCACAAGGAGACGTCATGCAGTTAACGTTCTTACCATCTAAATATACTTTAGTTGTAATTATGTAGAACACACTGTTATAACTACTGTAAATTAATGCATGCACCAGCTGGCAAATGTCAAGATAGTTTTAAGGGCCTTTTATGTTTAGTAGCTTATCCCAGCGTTGCATGTGAACTCAAATGCACGATTGTTTTTAGGGTTTCATATCGCATTTTATGACCATAAGACCATAGTCATAACAATGGTCAGCGTGCTAGCAGTTAGCATTAGCGCTAGTAATAAGCATAAACCAATTGAAGAGTAATATGAAAACAACTGAATGTTACGCGTGTTATGCTCTTAAACTGTAACATGGAGGAATTAGCATGCTAGCTAACTAGACGGCTGTAATACTTTCCAATTTAATGCTTCATCCACGCGCTCCGGTCACGGTGCAGGAAAGCACATTAATAAACCGCCATTTTGCGATGATAGCTTTGATTTTGATTTCAAGTCGACAGAAAAGAGAGAAGATGCTTGTGTTGCATTTGTTATGTAATGCATTTTATTTCGTGGGCAGAGGTATTGCAGCCACAATTTACGGGGAGGACGGGGGGGGGGGGGGGGGGACATTAAATTGTTCTGGCACCGAGACTGAAGACGGCTTCTTCATCATCATCATCCTGTCTCTGCATTCACATCTGTGAGCCCAAAAATAAACTACTAAGCGCCAGGAGAAGCTCCGCCGCGCTCAGCCCAGAAGCATCCGTGTGATGTTTTTAAACCGTCATTGTTGAGCTCTCATTTGGATTTATGCTGGTTCTTTATCCGGCAGTTGCTTCATGCCGGTTGGTTCAGAGGCTCACGCCGGCCACGAGGGTTCTCCGCCTGCCAGATGAAAGCACAAAGTCCTGGACCCTCACATTGCTGTCTCTGACCAGATGCCAATATGAAAAGAAAAGGAGGAGCGACTGTGGGTCAGTGGTTAGCAGGTTCGTCTTTCAATCAGGGGGTTGGCGGTTCAATCCCCGTCCCAGTCGATGTGTCCTTGTGCAAGCCCCTTAACCCTGAATTTCTTCCTGTAGCTATGTATACGGTGTATGAATGTCACATAAGTCGCTTTGGATACAATGAAATGAAAAAGTATTTTATGCTTTGCGTGTTAAAGCTGCATTCTTTCTACTGACCACCAGGGGGTGACTCCTCTGGTTGTATAGAGATCTGTTAAAGCTGCATTCTCTCTCCTGACCACCAGGGGGTGACTCCTCTGGTTGTATAGAGATCTGTTAAAGCTGCATTCTCTCTCCTGACCACCAGGGGGTGACTCCTCTGGTTGTATAGAAGTCTATGCTTCATGTGTTAACCCTTGTGTTGCCTTAGGGTCATTTTGACCCGAATCAATATTACACCCTCCCCCCGCCTTAGGATTAATTTGACCCCATTCAATGTTTAATGTCGGTGTTCTTTCGGTAGTCAACAAACAAACATAAAGTGCCTCACACTTAAACTTGGAAAACAATATTAATTCTAATAATTTTCTGGAGGTTTTAATTGCTGGCGTCAAATTGAACCCAAAGGGTAAAATATGTTAGTAAATATAAAGGTAACAGGAGGGTGAAACATTGAATCGGGTCAAAATGACCCAAAAGCGGGGGGAGGGTGTAATATTGATTCAGGTCAAAATGACCCTAAGGCAACACAAGGGTTAAAGCTGCATTCTCTCCACTGACCACCAGCGGGCGACTGGACAATCAAACTCACTCTGGTTTATATATTTAAGAACTGTAGGGTGCATGTCTTAGTTGTTGGTGCACATTTACAATCATACAACTATTGAACTTTATTCCATGTACTTTTCTCATTCCAGTTATTCATATCAGGGTTTTTCCTGCATAGAGAAAATTTGGGCGCGCGCCTAAGCCGTTTTCCCGAACGCCTATGACAAATCCCGAGCGCCTAAGGCAAAAAAAAGTCCGCGATGGAAAAACCCCCCAAAAAATAAAATAAAAACTGTGTTCATCACGTGCATGTCAGCGAATATGTTCTCAATAGGGATGCACCGATCTGATCGGCGCCGATCCATATCGGCCGATATTCCCATTATCGGTTTTGATCGGCGTTCTCAAAACGGCCGATCAAACTTGGCCGATCAGTTGACGTAACATCTGCGAGAACTATCAGAGACGTTTCAATCGCCGCGCACCGCAACGGAGACGATGCGCCCGGCGAGGACCGCAGAGTGAGAGGTCAGAGGGGATCCTCACCACCGAGCGGCGTCCCCGTCCCCCGAGTTGAATCTCTGGGTCAACTCAGCCGACTCTCACATGTCTGCCCCTATAGACTGATGCTCACGGTAAACACATTCCATCGGGAGCGCGCGAGGGTTTTGATAAAGTTAGCGGAAGGATTTACGTGACACAACATCCGGTTTTGCAAAGTTAGCGGAAAGAACCATGTGAAACAACATCCGTTTTTCAAAATAAGATGTCGACAAATCATACACAAGTAAACAAGTTTATAAAAATAAGTCAGACTTTTGTATGTTAAAAAAAGTCCTGTAAATGGATTTCCCCAAGAGTTCCAGGAAATGAATAATGCAGATGTGTTCCATACATATCTGAAATCCACTACAATAGCAATCAAACAATTTTAATGTATCAATTAGGACATTTTTCAAAGTAAAAGTCCTAGATGTTGAAAGTAATCGGTAATTTCTTTAATATTTGAGGTGCTTTATATATGTATTTCCTCATAGTCCTAGGCAATAATGCTACACAATAAATAGAATGCTTCAATCGACACCGTGATCGGTGATCGGTATTATCGGATCGGCAGATACTGATTTCAGTGATCGGTGATCGGCACCAAAAAACCTGATCGGTGCATCTATAGTTCTCAATAGTATGTTTCAAGTAGGCTACAGCCGAACCCTCGTTCTGTTTTGATCAATAGTAATCGAGTTGATAAGCGTGTCTTCTTGTCTGATCAATACGCAACTGTGAGGTGCGCGAATAGACAGAGAGACACAGAGTGTGCGCGTGTAGCGCGCCAACACATTTTTTGGGGAGCACCGAAGACCCATTTTGACCCAGGAAAAACCCTGCATATTCCTGTTTCCATGCAAAGGAGCGCCGCTCAGCTGTAATGTGAGAGGTTTCTGCTCCGAGCTTTACTCCGCAGCCGTTAAACAGCTGACGATCTGTCGTCCAGCCGTTGGATCCATGTTGAAAAGATGCCACAAAAACGTAAGCTGTAATATCTCCGATTGAAGCGCAAAACTGCAGCTGAGCATCGATTTAACATCTGGACGTCCAGATGGTCATCCATTAAAGTCGATTGGACGTTTGTTCTCTTAGCGCTCGAGAGGGAGAGGAAGTCGTCGTCGCCGTGTGCGGAGCAGAAGGCCGACGCTCGCAGCTTCACATGCGTACAGACTTAAAGTGAGGAAGAGGAGAGCTGTGAGGAAGAGTAGAGCTGTGAGGCACCGCTGAGCGAAGGTGAAGAAATATCAACTCCCAGCAGCCCGCTTGCCTCTCTGGAATAAAATAAAAGAGAATATTGTGATTTTATTGTGCATCAATGCACTGACCAGCGGAGAGCAGGGGGCACGGAGAATATGAATTCATGTTTTGGATGTGAATTAAAAAACAAACATGATTCCAGGACGTGTCCCGAAAACTGATCCGGGAACAGATCGACCCGACGCTTTACTCCACAGAACTGCAGTGAAGCACGGAGCTAAACATCTCATTCAAAAGCATTTTATGTTTTACATTTTCAGTCACTCCTATTGTTGTTCGTCTTATAGTATTGTGCTTTTTCCCATCATGCTTTCGGGCAAGTGAGTAAGCCTTAATGCCCCTTTGGCCTGGATTGGTTTACAATTAAAGAAAATGTATTTTAGATTTCTAAGCGACAGCGAAGATAATTACATCCTGAGTGAGTGTTACCCTAAATCTAAAAATGTGTGCATCATCTTTTGCTTATCATGACATGATATCAGATATCAGTGTCATTATACAAAGCTATGTGTAAGTTTGATTAACTCATACTTTTAGAAATGTATGGAGGAAAGTCTTTGGAACCAATGAGGCTGCACTGGGAGAAGAGGAGCTGTGGGACCAGAGGGATGAAGAGGGAATAAGAAACAGTTGATATGTGAATATAATATTAACAATGTTTCACAGTGGTGGAATACAGAAGCAGTTTTATACTTGAATAAGAATACTTCAGTGTAGAAATACTGTCGTAAAAAGTCCTGCATTCAAAATGTGACTGCTGCACAAAATATAGTGAAAGTACTAAAATTGAAATTCCATTTCAGAACAATTGTCTGGACTGAGATTGAAATTGCCTTCTTTCATATAATGGGCAGAATGTGTCATTTCATTTCATTATAAATGTCAATTATCCATGTCAGATGAGCAGCTGGCAGCGGTGAAGGGCCGAGAGTCCAATCAGGAGACTTCGTAGGCCGAGATAACGCCGGTCTTGATTGGTGTATTTTTGATACCGAAGTCCCATCGTCCTTCATCTCGACGGTACAAACGTCCATCAGGAGATCTGATCTGGCGGAACAACCTGGCGCCGGTGAATCTCTCTTCTCGTTCCCGCCCTTTGTGCTGCCGTGTCTCGCCGATGTTCGAACGCGAAGGCGTCCGATCTCCGGCGGTTCCCGGAGCGCACGACTGCCTGGAGTTGAGAGGTGAAGCGTCGAGTGGTTGGTATTTGTGTCGGAGGCGTCTGGAGTCTGACTGTCGAGATAAAAAGAGACGAGGACGCACAAAAAGAGACGATATCCCCCCCCCAAAATTTGTATACCTCAACGAACTCTGTCGGCGATGACATTTCTGCCGTGATGTCGTCTTCTCCACCTTCTGATCCTCGTGTCTTTCTTTTGTCGTCACTTCCTTCCTTTTATTCCATATTTATCTCAGTCTGCAATCCCTATTTATTCGTTTGAAGAATGAATAGCAGATGCTTTTTTAGTTATTATTCCCCCTGTGTCCCACAATGCAACCGAACCACAACAGTCAAGAATTTGACTTTGTCCCAAGGACACGGAGCGTTTTCTCATATTGTCTGGAGGCGGTTTGCCGCCTAAATTGAGGAGACAAGTAAGACGGGGAGCGCTTTGAAAACCACAGAACCCAGATTATCAAGGAAACCGTCGTCCCAGTTTTTCCCCCTGCCAGAGCTTTGAGAGCTGAAGGGGAACCGTTTCTAAACGGGGTTTGTGGAGCCTGCGTACACGTATTATTATTGCTTAGTGGCAACACACACAATAAATCAGTAAAGTAGGACTTCTCAGTCCGAATTGGTGGAAAGTTTCTTCTACAGCGGCGAGTTTGTATCCAGTCTGAGCGGCTTCAGTGACTAGGAACAAAAAATAGCTTTGTGTTAAAGCTGCATTCTCTCTACTGACCACCAGGGGGCGACTCCTATGGTTGTATAGAAGTCTATGCTTCATTCTCTCTACTGACCACCAGGGGGCAACTTCTCTGGTTGTTTAGAAGTCTATGCTTCATGTGTTAAAGCTGCATTCTCTCTCCTGACCACCAGGGGGCGACTCCACTGGTTGTATAGAAGTCTAGACTATATTTAAGAAGTAGTCATTGTCTATAGTCTTGAAACATATTTCATGGTCTTATTTGGTTTCTTTGGTCCCGATTTGGACTCTAAACGAATCAGACGTGTCTAAGTTTCAACAAGTATCCAGAGTTGTCGGTTATGTCCCCATTGGTAGAAAAACATTTATTCAATCTGAATAATTTTGCCTTACTTCAAAATCAAATAATGAAAATATGACGTCCTTCTCGATCTCGTGGACGCGATCTCTCCGGCACAAAACATCCACCTGGACTAAAGGAAGCACGACAGCGATGACGTTAGCTTTACATTGGTGACACGTAATCAATGTTAAACTATGCATTTTTATTTCTAAAGGAAATAATTTTCATCACTCGTTAAAATTTATTTGTTCAAATGTGATCATTTAAATGTAAATTCTCTCTCATTAGCGGTAATAATGAGCCAATAATGAGCCTCGTCTCCGGCACAGCGAGTCGGGTGGAACAACACCAAGTTAAATAAGTCTTATTTCCCTCGCGTCGGGGGCTTGAATTTGTTCTGGAAACTGAAAAACAAACAAACTTATTTGATTGGGTGTTTTGCGGCTAACCCTAAACCTTTATTGATGATTTTGTTGGGGGAGCCGTAGAGGATGCTGTTGCAGTAATCAAGTCTTGATGTTATGAGGGCGTGGATGAGGATTTCAATGGTGGCAGGGGACAGGGAGGGCCGGAGTCGTGCGATGTTCCTGAGATGAAAGAAGGCTGTTTTGGTGATGTGGTTGGCATGGGGGAGGAAAGAGAGGGTGGGGTCAAGGATGATGCCGAGGTTGCGGACCTTGGTGGAGGGGGTGACGATGGAGCCATCGATATTGAGAGAGATTGTCTGGGCGGAGCGGGTGAGGGAGTTAGGGCCAATTATGACTATTTCAAATTTGTTGCAGTTGAGTTTGAGAAAGTTCTGTTGCATCCATGATTTTATTTCGGTTAGACAGGTGGTGAGAGTGGTATGGGTGACTGAGGTGATGGTCTTGGATGATAGGTAGAGTTGAGTGTCGTCGGCGTAGCAGTGGAAGTTGAGACCATGTCGACGGATGATTTGTCCAAGGGGAAGGATGTAGATGATGAAGAGGGGACCGAGCACGGACCCTTGAGGGACACCGTGAGAGACAGGGGAGGTGGAGGAGTTACAGTTGTTTATGGCAATGAACTGATGTCGATCTGAGAGATATGAGGTAAACCAGGAGAGGGCGGGGCCAGTTATGCCAACAGAGTGATGGAGACGTGAGAGGAGGTTGGAGTGGTTGATGGTGTCAAAGGCGGCACTGAGGTCTAGGAGGATGAGGATGGTGAGGAAGCCAGAGTCAGCAGAGAGAAGGATGTCATTTGTGATTTTTAGTAGGGCGGTTTCAGTGCTGTGTTTGGAGCGGAAGCCAGATTGGAAGGGTTCGTAGAGATTATGGAGATTGAGGTGGGATTTTAATTGAGATGCAACATGTCTTTCAAGGATTTTGGAAAGGTAGGGGAGGTTGGAGATTGGACGGAAGTTGTTGGGGATGTCAGGGTCAAGACTAGGTTTTTTTAGCACGGGGGTGACATCAGCGAGGTTAAGTGGGGGGGGTATAAGACCAGAGGAGAGTGAGGAGTTGATGATGTTTGTGATGAGAAGGGAGAGTGAGGGGAGGCAGGCCTTGACTAAGGAAGAGGGGATGGGGTCGAGGGCGCAGGTGGAGGGCTTCATGCTGGAGACGATGGGGGAGAGGTCGGTTTTAGTGATTGGACTGAAGGAAGAGAGTGAGTGGATTGAAGGTGGGGGAGGGTCATGTAGAGGGCTGGGGGAGAGGTAGTGGAGGAGGCAGCCAGCTGCTTGTGTATTTGGGTGATTTTGTTGTTGAAGGATAGAAATGAGTTGCATTTGCTGGTGGTGAAGGAGGTGGTGATGGTGTCTATGGGTTTGAGGAGTTTGTTGATGGTGGAGAACAGCATTTTGGGGTTGTTGGAGCCGGATTGGATGATGGAAGAGTAATGAGAGGAGCGAGCGGCGTTGAGTGCATCTTTGTATTGTTGTTGGTGGAGTTTGAAGGCATCCAGGTAAACAGTGAGTCCAGTTTTTATTGAAAGTCGTTCGAGTCGACGGCCCTGTTTTTTGAAGAGGCGGAGTTGGTCAGTGTACCAGGGGGCAGAATGGTTGAAGGAGACAAGCTTGGTTTTTTGGGGGCGATAAGGTCAAGACAGGTGGAGAGTGCATGATTATAGTAATTGACCAGGGCAGTGGGGGAGGCGGTCGGAATAGGAGCAGAGGCAGAGACGAGAGCAGACAAGGAGGAGGAGAGCGAGGGGAGGTCGATGGATTGAATGTTCAGGAATGTAATGGTGGCACTCTGCTTCACATGGGGGATGGGGATGTCAATGTCCAGGGTGATAGCCAGGTGGTCGGAGATGGTGAGGTCAATGCTGGTGAGATTGGAGATGGTAATGCCGGAGGTGCAGACCAGGTCAAGTGTATGTCCTTTTTTATGGGTGTGAAAGTCGACATGTTGGGTGATGTTGAAATAGTTGAAGATGTCCAGGAGTTCTTTGGTGCTTGTGGAGTCAGGAGAGTCGACGTGTTTGTTGAAGTCACCAAGTAGCAGGATGGATGGAGAGATGGCGCAGAGTTCTGTGAGGAATTCGGATAGTTCAGAGGGGAAAGCAGGGTTCGGTTTAGGGGGTCGATAAATGGCTGCAGTAATCAGGGGTTTGGGACCAGACAGTTTAAAAACAAGGTGTTGGAACGAGGATGGAGCCGGGATGGTTATTGCAGTTGTGTTGATGTCATTTTGCATAATTGTGGCTATTCCACCACCACGCCCATGGAGGCGTGGCTTGTCAATGTATGAATATCCAGGGGGAGTGGTTTGATTTAATGAGAAGTAGTCATGTGGGGTTTGCCAGGTTTCAGTTAAACAGAGAAAGTCCAGATTATTGTCCGTGATGAATTCGTTGAGTAAGAGGCCCTTGTTGTTGATGGGTGTTGAACAGAGCAACCTTGAGGTGTGGGTGAATTTTGACATGCTGGGATGCTTTGGAAAGTGGGCGGAGCCAGGCAGTGCGCTCGTTCAGGTTGCTGTGGTGGGGACGTGCAGTAGTTGCGGTGATGCGATGTGCGGACCAGAGGGAGGGGATGGAATGAGTGAAGCGATCAGGCAGGGAGTAAATAAACTTTCTACGGGAGGCTCTGGATGTAACGGCGACGGCGGAGGAGTCCAAGTGCTGTGATGGCTGCAATGAACGGAGTAGCAGAGCAGTTGTTTAGTTTGAGGAGTTGTGAGGAGGAGTATTGGAGAGTCATGGCAGCCGGGGTGGTTGAAGTGGACGTGGTAGGTGAGAGGCTGGCTCGTTAGTAGCCGACGGCTAGCGGGAGACCGGCGGCCAGCCGGCTAGTTGTCCAGGGAGGAGGTATGAGGTGGAGAGCAGGAGAAGTGGCCGGCACGATCCGCGGCAGGCAGGCCGTCGGAGCTGAACCGCTGGGACCGAGGGCAGGAGTATCCGGTAGGTTCGCGGGTAGCTGTCAGCTGGCGGGAGACAGCTAGCTAGCTAGCAAGCCAGCTGTTTGTGGCAGTGGAGAGCAGGTGCGACAGGTAGCAAACAAAACAAAAAACAACAAACAACAAACAAAACAAAAAGAAATAGCGTGGGTGTGAATTTGGAGCTGCATCGAGCCCCCTCTTTGTCTCTGCATCTCATATCCATCCCTCACATTATCAACCCTAACCCTCGTTTTTTACGGCCTTGACTCGGTTACGCAGGAGAATGAATTTCTCAAATCCAATCTGTCCGTTTGTGTTAATCAGGTTGTGTTGGTGCTCTCGGGTTTTGTTTACCCGGCAGCCTCCACGATGCATCGTGCTCTCGACGGTGATGCTTTTGTTCCGTCTCCTCCCCGCGGAGCTGCCGGCGTCGTGTCCGCCTGAAGGACGATGCCAAAAACCGTTTTTGAGACTTTTAATGCAATCTGAATCCGATTTGAAAAACCATAAAAGAATACGATGCTAATGATATGTGCATACATCAGAGAATCATAAGGACATCAATAAGACTGCAGAATCAAGACACTCCAAACTCATAAAAATGGCTCAATGAAAAGGAAATGGCCGATATATACAGGACTGTCTCAGAAAATTAGAATATTGTGATAAAGTTCTTTATTTTCTGTAATGCAATTAAAAAAACAAAAATGTCATGCATTCTGGATTCATTACAAATCAACTGAAATATTGCAAGCCTTTTATTCTTTTAATATTTAATATTTTTTAAATTGCATTACAGAAAATAAAGAACTTTATCACAATATTCTAATTTTCTGAGACAGTCCTGTATATATTTTTATATTTTAGAGAGAGAAGTGATACTTGGGTGTTTTTTTATGTTTCTGAAACCGGCTAATGTAATTTTTGGATTGTTAATTTCTCACGTTTTCCTTTTGACCAGTGAAGAGACAGACGTTGGTTATTCATCCATACTCGAGTAAAAACGGGACAGTTTGGGACGTACAGTAGATTAGGGCGTGGCGATGTAAAGAGATAAACCGCCATCTTTTCCCCGTGGCAGGGAAGTTCTTGGTTTCCCGATTTCTCAGGGAGCATAAATATGTCCGCTAACAACTCTTGCCCATAAAGACACAAACTGATGTTGCTATATTTGCAAAAAATCTTTTCATGCCAAACATTGAGACTGTGTCATCTCAGACGCTGTCGGAGAAGCTTCATGGAATAAATGTACAGGTCTGGACTCCACTGAGACTAAATATTCAGAAGGTGTTTCAGAGCACTGCAGATCGGTCATGGACGGATGCTGATTGCTCATTGTGAGCACCTTGGGTGTTACCAGCTCGCCAAGAGAGGCCTGGTGTTCGAGATTAATTGGTTTTGGTTGGCGTGCGTGAGGCCTCTCAGGACCCATGTCGACTAAAGAGGAAATCATTATTTCCATCGCTTAGCCTCTCGGTCACGTTCTTTTTATGGAACGTTTGTATAGTCTATAAACGGATGAGTGTGCTGTCAGATTGACGACCTGTTTGGGAGGCTGTGGTTGATACGCCGAGGACACATAGAGGACGAGGGAAGGAAAAGGTAGGTGACTGTTGACGCCTGTTCAATATACGACCAACTTCAATAAATAGTTGACAAAACCCTCTTTTGTCAGTCTGATATTTATGTACGACAGTGATCATAAATTCTCAAAGTTAGTAAAAAAAAATCTTAAGACTTTATATAAAATGACTACTTCTAAAATAAAGTCGAGACTTCTATACAACCAGAGAAGTCGTTCCCTGGTGGTCAGTAGAGAATGCCGTTTTAACACATGAAGCAAATACTTCTATACAGTCCCGATACAAATACAAGTAATATTGTCCAGATGAAACATGTCTGGACAGGTGTTCAAAAGCCGTTTAAGAACTCTGTGCACCAGGTGTCGGCAATTAACATGATTAGGGCTAACGGTATATAAGGTGGGGTAACTTCCGTGAGGCGAGAGACTGAGACAGACAGAGATTGAGAGACAGAGTAGATTTATTTGGAGATACAAAGTGGGTTGTCTCACAACTTTGTGGGTTTGTGAGGGGAGAGAGAGACAGCAATTGAGAGACAGCGAGTAGATATATTTGTAGAATGGATCCTACTGTTCTCCAACAATGGTTTGATTTCAAGGTCCACAACCAATATCCTGAGGGCTCAACCAGGAAGGACAAGCATGTCATTAAGCGGAGAGCGAACACCTTCAGGATAAAGGGTAAGATGCCAAAATGTTGTTATCCGATGTAAAACTATTTTTAGTATTGCTCTAATAGTAAAACATTTAACCAGATGATATGTACTACATCTGCAGGCGCCAAAAATATATATCTCTGCACCTTGCCAAGTTTGTTTGAAGTTCAGAGGAAGCCAACAAACCTCTTTGAGCAAACCAGCAGATGAGTGGTGCGCCCAAACGCCTGCCAACAGACCAGGGTTACGAGTCTCGCAACAAAGGTACGATGCATTATGAATCCCCAATATGTCGGCTCACTGCTGTGCATACCCATTTCATGTTTAACCAAATGAGAATGTACAGGTCAACTCTGGCCTGTGAGGGGCTGGGCATCCAGAGAAGCCTGTGCTGACTCTATCATCCAATGGCCTTGTTGAGAATCTCAATGGAACAATACAAAGGTATGTTTTGTAACCAGTGATATAATTGTGAAAAAAGGTTGCTTTAGCATCCCAAATGCCTGTTTTTGATTTGCTTCTTTAGATCCCTGAACAAACTGGTGGCAGAGAACCCGTTGGGACAAAGTCCTGCCATCAACTAGGTTTGCTCTTCGGATCGGGAAGCAGCTCACGACTAAATACAGTCCATAACATTTGATGTTTGTATCCGTCGGGAGGTGCCAGTAGAGTATGATGTAAGATTCTGTAATGTTCTCATCCTTTTTTAAAAGCTTGAATTTGGATCTATCTGCACATTCAAAATGTTTGTGGCAGGTCACAGAAGATAAAGTCTGCAGCCTGGTGCAGAGGGAGACACTGGTGGAAGGACTAGGCAACCAAAAGGCGGTTTTTCAAGCAGATGTAGAAAAGATAATTAGATAAAATTAAAGTCAGAAAAAGAAAAGCAGAAAGTGGCCAGGAGGAATTTCAAAGTGGGGGATTAGGTGCTATATAAAAACAGTCACCAGGAGCAGAGGTAAGGGGGCACGCTGGAGATATGTTGGCACCCTTTGTCATTTTGCAACTGGAAGGAAAGAATGCCGTGCTGGCCACACAAAAGAGCAACAAAAACTAACATTGATTTTTTTAACAGATTATTTCCAGCAAGGAGAGGAACACGGCTGAACTGAAAAAAGTGTTTGATCCTTCTCCTCTGGCTGGTCCATCACAGACACAAACGCAGACACCGTAATTCAAGACATATGGGCGGGAGGAGAAGAAAGATCATGTGGTCCAAGATTGGGCCACATCAAATGTTCTCCGAAGACCTCATGGTCCCGGCCCCTGGACAGCTGGTGGAGGTACTTTAAAAAACAAAAGCCCATTGGACTGATATTTTCCTATTTTTAGATTGATGACAAATTCCTGTTACTCATAGATTATGAATGCATACCTACTCTGGTGGGAAGTGCAAATGTTTTATTACAAACTGAACAACTGAATGGTTTCTCCTCCCAGTGGACACTTAAGTGTCGTTTCAGAGTTTGCGTGAGTGGCAATGTTTTTCCACACGTGTGTGAATAAAAGTCACTTTCAGATCTAGAGACTCAGTCGTGACACCATTTTATGTATGCATGTCTGGCTCTAATTAGTATGTCTAGAGATCATAATCATCCGAGGAGATCCCTTTATTTGGACCTATTTGGTGCCAGAGAACCAAATAAATAAATGCAGATCCAACAAGGTGATTGAGATATCAGCTTTAATGTGTAAAAAAAAAAAAATACTTCATGCATTTGGGATCATATGAGGTAGACAAAGTTAATAAAAAGTTGTCCTTGTGACTTAGGACGCAGATAATCAACTCTTAAACAATGACGTCCCTCTGGCAGGGATCGAAAACATGCCTTAAGATGAGGGCAAAACAATGGATCAGATTATCCGAGGCATCTTAAGTTTCTAAATCATGTATACACATTTCTCCTGGGGTATTCATGAAATATTCATTCTAAACTACAGAAACTAATTTTTAGAAAGAACCTTTCAAAAGTTTGGAGTCACTTAGACATGTCCTTATCTTTTAGAAAACTTTTTTTCTCAACGAAGATCACAAAATAAAAGATTGAAATGGGCAAAAGAACAGACATTGGACAGGAACATTGGAAAAAAGTGTTACGGACAGACTTATCTAAGTTTGAGGTGTTTGGATCACACAGAAGAACAGGTGTAAAGATGCTGGAAGAGAGCCTGCTGCCATCTGGCAAGCATGGTGGAGGTGCTGGTAAAGTGGGAGATGTGTACAAGGGATTTTAAATAAGGAAGGCTATAACTCTATTGTGCAATGCCATGCCCTGTGAACAGCGCTTTATTGAAGCCAATTTCCTCCTACAACAGCACCGAGCACACCTAATTATGCAAGAACTATTTAGGGAAGAAGCAGGCAGCTGGTATAATGTAGTGGCCAGCGCCGTCACCAGATCTCAACCCCATTGAGCTGCTGTGGGAGCAGCTTGACCGTATGCAAGAAGCGGCTGTCAAGCAGATCCAACTTGTGAGAGTTCGTCAGGAAGCGTGGGAGGAAAGTCTACAGAATACCTCAACAAATTAACAGCTAGAATGCCAAAGGTCTGGAATTTTTTTGGAAATGCACCATTCAACAAATGAATATTTCAAATAAAAATAATTATGTCTAACCTTCAATGTCTTGACTTTTCTATTCATTTTGCAATTCATTTAATAACCAAAAGTGTTTGATTGGAAAACACAAAAGTCCGGTGACTCCAAACTTTTGAACGGTATGCATTTCACAAAATATCTTACTTGATCTACTTAACCAAAGCAACTTTTAAAATAAAATGTAGAAGCAGTTTTTTGTATCAAATACTTGTACGTAACCTTGTTGAAGGGCGCAAACTACTGCCTGGAGTCCCCCCGTAACATGAAGTACACCGAGTTCCTTCAGAGGGTTCATCGTGAACATTAATCCGGACCAACGCTCCGCAAGAATCCACAGGCTCAGATTCTGGGATATTGGCTCTGTAGCCCAGGACAGTTCAGTTTGATCGCTTTCACGATCAGAACCAGACGACCGGTTGCGAAGGCAATCGCAACCTAAAAGGGAGCCAGGCAGAGAACATGTCGTCGAGAACGAGCAGATGAGGGATCTTAATCTGGGAATAAAGCAGGAGCGCTCGGCAGTAACACTCAAGAAGATCTGGCATGAGTCAAATGCACATGGGAGGGATTAAATAGGGAGGCACCGAATAAGGGATGAGCCGCTGGTGAGATGGGCGTGGAGCACCAGGTGAGGGGAAGGAGGGCTGATGCATGACAGGAGTTAGCAAACATGTAGGTGGGGCGGGAAAACAATCGACGAGATGCTGGAATGTGACATTTTGTATTTCCTAGTCATGACCTTGAACCAATAAGCATCATTAATTCAAAATCTCACCGCAATTCAAACTTTAATGCAATTCACTCAAGCCAGGTGTGTGTTGTACGTAACACTGCGTGGCTGCTTGTGTGTGTGTGCTAATGTCAGCACACAGACGTGCTTATTTTAAAGATGCTAAATTTGATATTCAGAGAGAAAATGTGCAAACGGTGATCTGCATAGTGGTCTTGAGTCAGATTGATTGCTTTGAGCCTCAGTGAACATGAGTTTATTCAATTCAATTCAATTCAGTTCATTTGTATAGCCCAATTTCACAAATTACAAATTTGTCTCGGAGTGCTTTACAATCTGTACACATAGACATCCCTGCCCCAAAACCTCACATCGGACCAGGAAAAACTCCCAAATAACCCTTCAGGGGGAAAAAAAGGGAAGAAACCTTCAGGAGAGCAACAGAGGAGGATCCCTCTCCAGGATGGACAGAACAATAGATGTCATGTGACCAGAAGGACAGATTTAGAGTTTAAATACATTCAATACATTCAACTTAATTAACCTCTCCTTGGAGCAAGGCATTGTTCCTTATTCCCTTGTACAAAAAGCAAGGTAATTATAGGCCTGTGTCCATTTTGTGTTTTATCCAAGATTTCGAGCAGATATCGGAATAGGTAGAGAAAGCCTTTTATAAGTTTCAATCAGGGTTTAGGAAATCTTATTCTACAGACACATGCCTCCTGTATCTAACTGATTTATTAGAAAGGAGATGGATGATGGGAAACTGTGTGGAATGGTCTTATTAGATCTCCAAAAGCCTTTGACACAGTAAACCATGGTCTACTTGGTAAGATGATTTATCTGTCAGGTGGATTGCTTCATATCTGACAGGCAGAAAGTAGAGGTCAATGGCTCTATATGCCAGACAAATTGAGACCATTATTATTTTACTGTATATTAATGATATGATGCATGTCTGTTTTTATATGCAGATGATGCAACTTTGCTCATCTCATAAAGAGTTGAATGCCCAAAGAATGTTAGAGAAGAGCTCTCCAAGATTAGTAACTGGCTGTCGACTAGGAAAACTGAGTCTATTTTGTTCGGATCGAAACCTAGATTACGTAAGGCTCCGAGACTCAAGGTGGATTTAGTCAGTGAGGTCATAGTAGCAAAACAACAGTGAAGTACTTGGGCTGTTGGTTAGAGGACAGTCTTGGGGAGAGGAATGGCCATACAGGTGCTGGGAAAGTAAATGCCGCACCAGGTTTTTGGCTAGAAAGGCCAATCTGCTTGACAGGAAAGTCTTAAACTACTGGCTAACGGCCTGGTGCAGTGTCATTTGATTATGCTAGTGTATCATGGTTTGGGGGCTGCAAAACAAGTTGGTAAGAGTTGTGATGGGACTCGGCCGATCATGTTGGGAGAAGCCACTTTAAGGAACTTAACTGGCTTCCAGTTGAGGCCAGAGTGGCTCAGCTTAGGCTCAACATGGTGCACAAAATAGTCAACAATAGGGCCCCAAATATCTTAATAACTATTTTCCTAGTACAGCTATGGAACACGACCTGCATCCACCAAGGTGTAGATCAAAGATGGGGCAAAGCACATTTGCTCACATAGGAGCTCAAGTGGAATGAATTGCCTTTGGCCATTAAACAATGCCTGAACCCAATTAGTTTCTAGGAAATGGCTCCTAAAAAGTCCATGATTAAACTTGTATGTCAATGTAGTATTATGTGTATTACTGTATTGCTTTTTATGATGTAGGTTGGTAATGTGTGAGTGTGTATTTTGCCAAGACCACGGAAATAAGTCTGTGACTTTTTGTGCTATCCTTGATATTTTTATGATGCGTGACCTTTTGTTTCATGTATTGTATTTATGTCCAATAAACTAAACTAAACTAAACTAAATGAATATGACAGAGTGTATGAATAGTTCATAGTAGGCATATTCCACGATGGAGACCTCCACGATCCATCAGGCAGATGGCGGTGGGGAGGAGGAGTGGGCGGAGTCTCAACAGTGGGCGGAGTCTCAACAGGACAGTGGCGTAGTCAGGAGCAGGAACTCCACGACCCAGACCTCGATGATCCATCAGGCAGATAGGATCTATGCCGTCTCATAGGGTCCGATGACCCCATGAGACGTGAAGTCAAAAGGACTCCGGGGAGAAAGCAGAGTTAGTAACATGTGATTGAGAGATGAAAAATTCATCCTTAAGGAGAGAAAAAAAGAAAAAAAAGTTTATGGTCTCAGGTATTCCTCAATCCAGCATATTAAATTATGGTCCATAAATCTATTCTCCAGAGTTCGTAGTCTCATGTGTTTAGAAACAAATCTCAGGTCTTTATTACCTGGACTGTCCTTTTGATAAGTAACGTTAGCATACAAATATAGCATAGAAGCCTCTTTAAAGTGAGGGAACGATCATCGTAACGGCCGATAAAAGAGGCGACCGATGCCCTTAATCGAAAAAAAAGATGATGGATGATGATAGTTGTTTGCAGTATTGTTGTACTTTGTTCCATAAAATTGCGTTTGAGGTTTTTCGTGGGGCGAGGATCTTCTGTGGACGCCGGCCCGTTGCATTATGAGCTGTTGCGACGTCACGGCCGAACAAAGTGAGCTGAACGCGTCGATGCAGGATGTTTTTCTGATGTCTTTGTCAGGGTGGAGAACTGATGAATGGACTCATCAGCAGCACACGGACACAAAGTGCCTTTCAATTTTCAAGCCCCCTTTTCTTTTTCACACAACAAAGCACAACGGATAGAGGGGCTTTCAACTTTTTAAAACCGTCTCCTATCTGTCACGCAGTTCCGTGCCTCGGTGTTTTCAGAATCCATTTGCTCACATAGCAACGACAAATCATCGAGAATGAGTCAGTCAAACGACGGAAATTTTTAAAGTATTGACGGTAGAATCTGCGCTGCTCCGCTCGCTGCCTCTAAATGTGTATTTGAAACTATTTTAGGGGGATAATGATTGACAGCAAACACCCTGTTTCTTTATCTTTCATCTCTCGTGTGCTCCATCTACAGCACGGAGGTTACTTTGACACCCATCTCAATAATGTAGAACTAGAATGCGGCGCCACCCTCACAGCCCAACTCTTTCCAGACCGCTTGTCGCACAGTGACTTCAGACAACTGCTTCAAAGGCAAGAAAATGGAAAGGGAAGTAGATCTGTGGTAGAGAAAGTAGGTCAGAGGGACTATTGCACACAGTGTGATGTTCAATAAAGTGAAAGTAACGAGACATGATCCTCGAAGGCGACCCAACTATATTCTGCTGTGTTTAAATGTGCAAAAATAACTTCAATCTATAAAAAACACTTATAAAAAGAAGTCATCGCAGCCAAAGCGGTCATATCTGACATACAGTTGAAATGTTGTCTGAATGTTTGATGAAGCTGGAAGAAGAGTCCACGAGCTCGATGTCGATGGTGAGACACGCAGGTACGCAGACATCAGGCCTACTGCACGTCTCTTTGTGGCCACGGCATTCAAAATGCTTTGAAATTATTATTTACATCCATTTCCTTCTCACTCCCAACTCAGCAAATACCGACACACTAATAAGTCTTATTGGTTTTTGGACGTTTCAGGGACGACGTCGCTTCTTTCTTTTTTTTTTGCTCTTCGCTTTTAGTTAGATTCTCCACCTTCCCTCCTCCCCGGTACAGCCTAACCATTCTGACTTTTCCACCTTGCCTCCTCCCCGGTACACCCTAACTATTTGGACTTTTCCACCTTGCCTCCTCCCCGGTACAGCCTAACCATTCTGACTTTTCCACCTTGCCTCCTCCCCGGTACACCCTAACTATTTGGACTTTTCCACCTTGCCTCCTCCCCGGTACACCCTAACTATTTGGACTTCTCCACCTTGCCTCCTCCCCGGTACACCCTAACTATTTGGACTTCTCCACCTTGCCTCCTCCCCGGTGTAAAGAATATATATTATAGCTTAGCATAGCCTAGTATTGTTTGCATAAATATTATGTGTAAGATGGAAAACACTGAATGAAAGTTAAAATCTTCAGCAGAGCACTCTGGCGCCTGACTGATCGAAGGAAGATAACAGTGTTATACTTAACCCTTGTGTTGCCTTAGGGCAGGGATTCCAGTGGTGTGCAGCGCGCACCTGGGTGTGTGAGCTGTCTCTAGGGGGTGCGCGAGAGGAAAAATGTAATGGCGGTCTAATGGTGTAATAATTAATATTAAACATTCTCAGGGCTCTCAAGTGTCACGTATTGAGCGTGAGACTTAGTGGCGTCCCTAGGTTTTTTAATTAGCCCCGAATGTTAATTAAAAAAAAAAAAGATTTGGCACACAAGTGGTTAACACCTCCAGGTCGCACGTGACGTCATTCACCCAAAACAGTGGAGTCAGACTGGCAGCAGGCGCACGTAACAGCAAGCTTCTGTCTGAGAGTGTTTCTATGTCTAAAAATTTCGCTGCTTCACTCCTCTGGGCTAAGCCCAGCCCTCCCATAACGCGCATCGCTCTGCCGTGTTACGCGCTGACACATCCGCGCACACAGATGAGCACACTCTCACTAGAAACCCCCCCCCCCCCCGTCAACAACTCTTCTCGGAGCAAAAAAAGAAAAAGTGTGGGGGATTGGGGTGAACAGTTGGGATGTAGAAGGGGTGAGTTGGGAACACCTGCCTTATGGTCATTTTGACGCAAATCAATATTACACCCTCCCCCCGCCTTTGGGTCATTTTGACCCGATTCAATGTTTCACCCTCCTGTTACCTTTATATTTACTAACATATTTTACCCGTTGGGTTCAATTTGACGCCAGCAATTAAAACCTCCAGAAAATTATTAGAATTAATATTGTTTTCCAAGTTTAAGTGTGAGGCACTTTATGTTTGTTTGTTGACTACCGAAAGAACACCGACATTAAACATTGAATGGGGTCAAATTAATCCGAAGGCGGGGGGAGGGTGTAATATTGATTCGGGTCAAAATGACCCTAAGGCAACACAAGGGTTAAGGAAGTTTTATGCACCCCCCTCCCCCGCATCACACACATTCCGGAGGTGATCACATACAAAGAGCTCTATATACTCTCAGAGCAGGAGAAGGCAACTGGAGACAATTACTGAGCGCAGATAAGATAAGGAAAGGTCCAGATGGGGCCATTATTCTCCGGAGCCCCCCTCACTGACCCCTCACACACCCTCACACACGCTCACACACTCTCACATGTGAAGAAGCCCCTTTGTTTAAACGACCTAGCAGCGCATCCCACCTCGGAAGAGATAAGATTATCTTAGAAAACTCCCCAGCTCAGTCAAGGAAGCTACATGTGAATTCCATCTTTCTTCCCACACTTTTTCACAACATATGCTCTCATTGGCGGGCCACAAGAACCAATGAATGAGCGACAGCGATGGAGGCAGAGAGACGAAGAACCAATGAGAAGACACCGCCCTCTCTTCGCCGGACCAATCAGAACTGGTCATGATGATTATTTAAACCGTTGCGCCCTCTGCTAAGGCTCCTCTCTCTGGTCTGAATACTCTAGGTATCGGACTGGAGGGGGCCCATGCATGATGTCTACTTGTATCCTTATTTCTGAATAAAACGCTAATAAATGTAAAGTAGAAGTCTACCGCTGTTTCTTTCAGTCAGTGCCGTCCGGGTGGGTGTGTTCCTGATCCTCCAAAAAACCAACACCGGTAACCACCATAGCCTTCTGTCCCACCATAGCCTTCTGTCCCCGACCCTGAGATTCCTGCCATCTTTTTCCTGCCTTGTGTTCTTTGCTCTCGGCTCACTATTCCGTCGTATTGCGTCTGTGTCTTTACCGCCACCCGTTACAGGTTCTTTTAAGAATCCACCTAAAAGTACTCGTTTAGACTTTGGAAAAGATTGTGTTTGTGGTTAGAATAAGTATGTTTGTCATAAACTACACGTAAAGAGCAGAAGTTGGGTAACAAAACGACCGCTTTATAATGTCTTCGAACGTTTAAATCTGTTTTCAGTTCATGAGAGTTAAGTGTAACATCTGGGTCAACCAAAAATGTTCTATTCAGCGTTGGGTTGTCCACACTCTAGTGTCATTTCTGGTTGCAAGAAAAAACAAGATAGCAACAGCCCAAAGAAAAACAAGATGGGCGTTAAAAAATAAGTTGTCTATGACCACTCCTTTTTTTTATTAGTCTTTGGGTGTAAAGTGTACGGTTTAATTAATTTACACTTTGCCTATATCAGCATTAAATTAATTTTGGTGAAGAAAAGATATTACATTTTTAATTTGAGATATATTCATATTATATTTAGAGATTAGGGGCACAGTGAAGACCTGAAGTTCTGTTATCCTAGAAAAGTCCCCACGGTGGGACTAATTAAAGATTATCTGAACTATCCCTTCTTTACCTCCACAGAATCTAAGCTGTTCAAACTCACTAATAACTAACTAAAGATTGAACCACACAACGATTATAATATATTGTATATCTATATACTTATCCAGCAGAGTTGTTTTGATGGTTAGAAAGGGAAGGAAAATAAATCCTGCAATTTTCCCAGCATCAACACACAAAAGCTCCCCATGATCATTATATATAACTATTTTCGGTGGGGATGTTTTCCTCCAGGAGCCAGATCTAATTATTTTTGACATTTTGTATATTGCAATTTACTGCAATGTGCTTTTTTATTTTGAAAGATGAAATTTAAACATTTGAGATTATTATTATACAATACAGTTCTATACATTTTCACAATTCAGACATCCTTTTGTGTTGTTTTCCCAGCCCACCACCGCAAATGCTTCCAGGAGAAGCTCTGGCTCCCGGCCATCCAAAACCTCCACCTCCTCATCTGTCAGAGCTGGTGGAGGCTCTCCAACTACTTCTCTAACTGCCTGCTAAAAAAAATTTGGGGGAGGATGGCCGGGAGCGAGAAGGATAACCCCCCCCCCCCCTCAAAAAAACTAAATATGGTGGGAAATTAGCTCAATGGGATTAAATTGCAGATGGCGAGGAGGAAGCGTAGTGTCCTCGCCCTCGTGTACGTTAACAGTTTTTAAAAGCTGAAACAACTCGTACGCGGAGGCCCGCTGCCAGCGCTCGACTCTGTTGCTATGGAAACATATCCTCCCAAACGCGCATATACAGTTTTAGCATTGATGTCGAGAAGCCACAGGAGCGGGGGTGGGGGGGAGACTGGGAGATATAAGCAGATATTATCATATAATATAATTAATGAGAAAATTCACATTTTAGCAATCTCTCTTTATATCTTTTATTTATATACATAGAAAACATTAATTGCTTTCTTGACACTAGTTAAACAAAGACACAAAATTATTCCGCCCCTGTGTAAATGTTACATGTCTTAATCTTATCTTATATCATAGATTGGATGTGGAATTCAGTCCTAAATCTCTTTCAAGTAAACCTAAAATGTACTTGTTTGAAAAAAGTTCATTCCATTCAGTTAAAAGTCATTAGAAAATTTATTTCCACACATTCTCCTGTCTGGACCCCATTGAGCCGAGCAGCGTCGGTCTGTCTCAGTAAACTGTTGTTCAGCTTAAGGTTAGTTTTTTTTCTTCGGGATAGCTCCCCTAAAAAATGAGGATTTCAACCAAAATAACAAAAGTATTTTTTATATAACGACAGCCATCGTGGCTTTGATTGAATTCAGACCCTTTCCTCTAAGTGGATTCACCAGTTAGTTATAACTCATAGTACGTCCACAGCCATCCTGCCATTAGTGTCTCTGTCTCTCTACTTTATCTAAAACAATGAATTCAACCACAGCCAATCTCTTAAAACACGTTTGAGTGAAACCAGTTTGACAATCACATTCTGTCCTTGAGTTATTTTTTAATTATGACACAACTTTGCCCTATTTAATAATTTAAAAAAAGAAAAAGAAAGCTTAGCTCAATCCATTAGTCATACAATGAGAGAAATGCTGACAGTGCTGAGTCATTATTGTTACGGGGCATAAACGGGAGGGGACAGTTAATACTATTGTTCAGGAGGGGAAGTGGGCAGGATTTCACAGTTGTTAAATCTTCTCCTTCTAGCTGTCTGGTGGGAGATGAGGGATTAGTCTAAAATTAAACACCTTTCTCACTGCAGTCTTTTCCTTGGTTTTATTTTTTTGGCTTCGTCTTCTTTTTACTTTCTTTGCAGCAGAGGATGCGTAAAACTCTCAATTTGTTCCAGAAATTCAGAGATTTTTTTTCTTCCACATTTACAAAACGTCAGAACGTGTGGTGTGTGCGTGAGGTGACCCATTAACAGCACACTCTTCTTCTATTAATACCAACTTTTGTGTGGGACACGATGGACAGTTTGTGAGTTTTTTGTGTGAGTGTCTACATTTTTTATTCATACGTCTGGCGCTGATGTGCACAGATCATGCAGATCATCCCAGTTCAGGCGACAACTTCCGGTTAAGAAGAGCAAAGCCAATGCGGAATTCTCTTAAACTTGCATTACCTCTACTGACCAGCAGGGGGCGACTCCTCTGGTTGAAAAAAATAAGTCTGGTTGTGCAGAAGTTACAGCTACCTTGTTATTGACAGGTCGCTAAGACTACCGAAGCCGTTTATGGCGACGCCGCGTCGCTCGGCCCTATTATGGTCACTTCCGTTCATCGGTTGCATAAAAAGCCGAGACGACGACGTCGTTAATCCAAGATGGTGTCTGACAAATCTGCAAACTTGAGGCTTCAAAACAGCAGTCCACAAACCAACGGGTGACGTCACGACTATGCACACCACTATAAATCTATTTATATTTAGAAAAGTCTACGGTCTTAACCCCAGTATTGATCAAGAGTAGCAGCCATTTTTCCGTGTACCGTTGTAACGGGCTAACTGCCGTATGAACTTCACCAACTTACGGTTTACAAACGAATGTTTAACAGTAACGACTAAAACAAGCTGTATTATAGTAAAGTGTTTAATAAATTATTAAAATTCAAACAACTTCAGTGAAAAGTTTGTTCAGACCTTTTTCTGTAGCCAGTGTAGTATTAAAGCATGGTGAAATTAGCAAGCTAGCAAACTAAATAGTGGACAGCTAACTAGTTAGCTGTTTTGCTAATTCCACCATGTTTAACACTACATATTTCTTTTTGGCACACAGTTGAATGTCTTTTCTACTCTGGTTCTATTTCTATGCACATGACAGAGCAGCGTCAGCTCTCTGCAGTTTACAGTCTGTCTGCAGACGCTGTCCAGGTGTGACTTGCGAGCGGGGGCTTTATTTACATTGAAATGCAGCGATGGATGTCGGTGTGACAGACTTTTAAAAGCACCTTAAGATGTCTTTCTCCAGTCCAGCTGGCACATCTCAAAGATGGTCCCTGATAACAGATGTTGCTCTCTTGAAGCTGAGCTGTTAAAATAAATACAGTTCTATTTAGGTTCACCACTTAGCTTCCTCCATTTTTTAATAATCCACACAGAAGTGAGCAATGTTTTTTCGTTTGTTGGTTTTGTGCAACTTCGGTATACTACATTTAATTTTACAGCCCAGATCCTTTGGTTTCATTTAGGATTATTATGTTCAGTAATTACATAGAGACTTGGCTCACATTCAGATGATCAAAAACTGTTTTTTCTCGTCAATAAGCAACACCTGGCCTCCCACTTCACCTCATAAAGTAGGGACAAATGACACCTTAAAGCAAACTTGCCCCACCTAGTGGTGGGAGGTCCAAAGTAACAAAACATTAGAAAATGGCTCCTACAACTACTGCCACCTTACTTTCTTATCTTGTCATTCTTTCTTTTCTAACTTGTCCATGAATATTGATCTTTTTCCTGCTGTCATAACATGAACTTAAACTGTATGTAAGAAAGTGGACGTAGTCTTTATGACATCACCCTTTAGAACATCATGCTGTATTGAAGAAAACTTGAAACTAGAGATTGAGACATACAGTAAACTCATGTTTACAATTACTGAGGTAATAAATGAAGAGAGAAGTAGAGTCATTTATATAGACTGCTATACAACCAAAGGAGTCGCCCCCTGGTGGTCAGGAGATAAAATGCAAGTTTTTAAAAAACCTTTATTTACCCTCTTAAATCAAGCGAGTCCTCGTGGAAGAGCTCTTGTATCCTTGCTGTCAAACTCCCATCTTCCTACTGAGAGTAAATAATGGCTGTACATTACATTATCGAGCAATGAGTTGCTCTTTCTCCAGAATAGTCTGACAGAATGATTGCAGCCATGTTATACAGCAGATACATTATTCAAACCCGTCAGACGAGGTCGGGACGGGTTGCTTCAGGTAATCACGCTAGAAAATGAAAAAGCCGGTAGTCGTGATTCAGCTCAGCAATGCGTTGCTTTGATCGTGATTCCTACTCAAGCGTTCAACGAGCTGTCTGCAGCCGATTAGGACGATGATGGGAAGAAGAAAAGAAAGAAACGCAGCCCACAGATTTCACACTGCAAGATAAATCAGGAGTTGACAGCCAGAGTGCAGACATTTATATTTACATTTTACTTACAGAGTCTTCTTGCACCACCAATAACGCTCTGGAGCGATTGTCCTGTGACATTTCGTTACCCGGAAGTTTTATGTCGCAATGTAGGTCGATCAGTTGGATGGTGCCGAAACGATTTAACCTTAATCTGTGCAACTTGTGCGATTACTTTGCGTAGCTTCTCTAACTTTATCATCCTGTACTCGCCAAAAAATAAAAAGATAAAATTAAAATAAAGCAGTTACTAGGGGTTTTAAAACTTGATGGCGTGATGTGACGGTAACCGTTTAGATTCTCAATATCTGATCAGTTTATCTAAATAACGACCGTTTGGAAGTTGAAGCTTTCTTACAAAAAGCACATATATTGACAGTGTTTTTGTAACTATTGCATTTATATGTTGTGATCTACATAATTTGTATGACAAATTTACTTTTTGATTTTATGTCATAATTGAGAATGTATTCAAGTTGCATTTTTTGTTTACCTATTATCTTATTTAATACAAAATGAATAGAGCTTATTATTTTAAAGTCCTGTTCGGTACAAGTATTTCATTCATGCTGATCATATTAGACTTTAATTAGTTTTTTTTAAGGACATCAACGAGGGTAACATGCATCCCAAAAGGTTTTTTTCATTAGTGAATTTGAATTTAAAGTCATTAAAAAGCTATTCCACATGCTGTGGCTGTTATTGTTTCTGTTAATTTGACATGCTCTCTAGTATCTGCTCGCTGTGTGAGTTTATGTTTAGTTGTCATTGTGGATTTGGAGCAAAGAAGCTTTAAATAAACCAGAAGCAAGAATGTCGCTTTTGTGTGTGAATGACAGTTTTTGTAATTACTCTCACTGCCGGTAGGGTTGACCAACGGGCGGCTAACCGTCACCCTTCATAGTCCTAAAAGACTGCGGTGGGTTGCGGTCGCAATTTCAAATAATAAGTCATTTTAATGCTTTCTCTCCATCCTCTATTTCTTCAATCATTTCTTTCTCTCGAAGGTCCCATCCAAAAGCTGATTAACATCTCTCATGTCACTGGTGGAGGATGGTGGTGTTTTAACCGTTGGTGATTGGCTTCTATGATGGATCCAGGATGTAATGCGGTCACTGGATTGTCTGTATCTTGTGCTCCGTTTCACTTTGGACTCTTTAAAGTTAAATATGGAGTTTAAAAACACAATTTCTTATGATGGACAAATTGGGCAAAATCTGTCTCTTATACTGCCGCTTCAGAGAAAATGACAAAATTCACATCACAGCCGCGATCCGTCATATAGACCTGTTTTCTCTTTTAACAGCTCTTCACTTCACAAAGCGCCCATTCTCCAAACACATTGAAGTGAAATCGTAGTTAAACGCTGTGTAGCAGAGACACTCGTTACCCGCTGAAGTTGTAAGGAGATAAACGTTTCTATCTAAAAAATCTCGGAGATAATATTTGCAGAGTACATTTGTGTGTCATTGACTTGTTTTTATGCAGAGAGCGGAGTTCGTGACAGTGTGGACTTCCATGGTAATGTAGTTCTGAAGGTTTGATAGAACCACTGTAGGGGGGCGGGGCTTAGCAAGGGGTCAATTGCAAATCAAGGATCCCCAATAATTCCAATTAATTGTGAACTTCAAAACTGAATTGAATTCAAGAGCGAAAGAATAAATCATGTACTCACTTATATTGGATTTCTTAGTGGTGGTGGTAGTCGTAGTAGTACTAGTGGTAGTAGTAGTCGTGGTAGTAGTAGTAGTAGTAGTAGTATTAGTAAGAATGTGATGGTTGTTTTCTCTGTTTCTTTTAAAATGCACAGCTTAATATTACGAACACACAAAGCAATGAAAGCGACACTGCCAATAAATACCTGCAACCTGATTTTCATTTCAATATATTTAATTTATTTTTGACACCATAGTGCCACAGTGTCACAACTTCATATTTCATCATACATCAAGCCAGCTGCCCCAGATTTAATGGAATTTTCAATTTAAAGCTATTTTTTAGGGCAGTAATGGACGCCGTCTGAGAAATCACAACCTCATTATCTCGACACATCCTGCAGCTGAGAGCTAAAGAGGCTTACGGGCTTCTGGGCTCTGCATGATCTGCGAGCTCCGGAATTAAAATGACTGATGCCCACCTGGAACCTGTCGGGCATGAGCCTACGCTGTATTTATACTCGTTTATGTTGTTGCCGTGCACCTTTTTTATTTAACTCCACATACTATAGGGTTTTTTAAATCAGTGAAATCCATCCGTTCCAGCGCAGCGTCAGCAGCCTGCATCAGAAAAACACTCTGTCAGTCTTGATGCGTCCTCTGCAGAAAACAACCACATTTGGGCTGGTTTCTCACTGTGGATCAATGTCACGAAATATATTTACTCAAGTCATGTACTGAGGTAAAAATTCAAGGTGCTTTTCTTGAGTATTTTCATATTATTATACAACTTTATACAATTCCTCCACTAATAGATATACGCTACAATATATGTTTATTTGATGACTTTTAAACACTTTCTGTGGTATGGCTATTTCAAAATGTGTCTTTAAATGCCATGAGAGTTAATTAAAAAAAATATTTATTTACTGTAATTTGTGTTCAAAATGTTTGTTTACGATAGCCTTCTTTTGGAAAACAGACCTACATGCCAATTGGTTACGTTCAGAGAATGCAGCTTTAACACGTGAAGCATAGACTTCTATACATCCAGAGGAGTCGCCCCCGGTTGGACAGTAGAGAGAATGCAGCTTTAATATATGAAGCATAGATTTCGATACAATCAGAGGAGTCGGTCCCTGGTGGTCAGTTGAGAGAATGCAGCTTACATCATCCCTTGGGTACTAATATTTAGACCACGTTTGATGTTTTAATGTGTTGCGTTAGGGCTGTCAATCGATTAAAAAAAATTAACTAATTTATCGCACATTTTGAAATTCATTAATCGCGATTAAAAGTTTGTTTTCCTTCTTTTTAAAGACAAAACTTCACACAGAGCTGTGTTTTCAAAGAGGCTCCTACCTATAAAGTGCCAGCGAGGTATTTAATATTGTGGATGATAAATTGTTTCTTCAGTGAAACATCCAAATTAGTAAAAAAAAAAATATATTTGAGACCCCATTGGTCCTGTCATCTTTAACACTGAACAGCAGCAGAACCAGTGGCCTTGGTAACTGACTGACATTCAAATATGTCACGTTCACCCTCTGGAGGCTCATTTCTCCATTTTACAAAAAAAATTAAATTCACCTTTTAAAGGCGTTTGCATGTGACACATACCCCCACGTTTTATACATCAAACATTCCAGAACAATCTCAGCTCTCTATATAATGAAGCACAGTTGTCCTCGCGCCGTGTTCTCTGCTCTCTGACTGACAGGCTGCTATAGAGCCTCACCTGTGTGGTGGGAGGTCCTTTGTGATTTACTGAGTGTTCATTGGTTGTTTTTTTTCGCTAAATGTTGACAGACAAACGGATTGACAAATCACGGTGAAGGTTTCGTGTGACGAGTTCTTTCCGCGTCGCGTCACCCGACACGTCGCCCCTCCGTTCCTCTGTGTATCAGAGGGGGAGACGGGAGGAAGGAGGAGCAGGAGGAAACCCGACTGATTCATCCACGAGTTTAAACTGATTTCTGCTCCTTATTTTCGCGGAGAAATAATTGTTTTAAAAACGGAAACAGTGTTAAACCGTACTGCCGCGGTTTGACACTCAGAGAAGTGTAAAAACTTCAACGAACACCGGAAGTAAACAAAGTTGCGTTAATTGCGTTAAAATATTTTAGTGCGTTAACGCGGCCAAATTAATCGCATAGATTAACGCGTTAACGCTGACAGCCCTAGTTGCGTTTGATGAGCGGACCGAGACGCCATCATTATCTTTAAGTACTCACCTGGATGAGAATCTAGTAAATTTCTTTCTCACGTTAGACATGTTTAAAAAAGTGTTTTACTTTCTGGAGTTTTGGATAGTTTTCACACACACGCACACACACACAGACTGGTTTGGACTGGAAAAAGGATTCGCTACGAACACGGATTCCCGTTCACTGGGTCGCCATGGAAACAAGATGTGGAGCTACTGCCTATTCGTCTGCAGATGTGTGCGTTTGCATCTGAATGCGTTCTACCATCTTTCACTTCTAAATATAGCTTCTCTTTACATTCTGATGAATTTGTCTGTTGATCCTCGCGTCGGATCCGACGTTCAGTCCTGATTACCTGACCACATCTGTCTTCCTGCCTGTCTGACTTCCTCTCTGTCTCTCTGTCTGTCTGTCACGTCTCTTTGTGTGGCAGTGGAGTTTTCACACTTTATTTGACACCTGACGACACTCGAGGTGAATTAAGTTCGAAAAATAAAACTTGTGTTGAAAAAGATGGAATCTGTTTTATTAATGCACTCCTCCACACGTCTGGATTACGAGCCGTAATGTCTCGCTCGCTCTGACGTTCAGTATTATGCCAGATTTAAAAAAGAATGACAATAACAAACGAGAAAAATAACTTTATTCATATAGTAGCTTTTGAGTTGACAGAGTTTACAAAGTGCTTTGACAGATGAAGTAAGAGCAGGTTTCTCAAAAGATAAAAAATAAAGGAAGAAAAGGAAAAGGAAGCCCTCACATGAAAGCAAGTCTATATGACAAGGTTTTAAGAATATATTTATTAAGTCTTATCTCCATTAAACATTGTTCTCAAGCTTAGGAGCCCTGATTGCAAAAGCACAGTTATTTAAAAGCATTTAACTACACAAGCCGAGCATACATGTACAAATATCCAGAAATATGACAAAGTCTGCAAGTCGACCGTGCAAAGTACTCCACCTCTGGTATGTATCAGGTAGGGGTTCAAATTGGAATATAAATCTTTCATCAAAGACGTCACTCCTGCGTGAGTAATTGTAACATTTAATGAAAGCAATTTGAAGTCTTAGGCAGCGTTCAAAGTGACACGGCAACAGCCATGGTAATAAATTAGATTACGACCACTGCACCGACTCAATAATTCATATTCATCAGCCGTGTCGTCTGCTGTAACCGCTGAGAGAGATTAATCCACTAGATATTTACATAGATAATAGTTTTAGGATATATTAGTCTATAGATTAGCTCTGAATAAAACATACCAAACCTTTGAATGTCAGACAGCAGAGTTGTCATCTGAAAGCTGGGGTGTGGGTTCAGGAGATTTTGTATCATCTGCTTGTGTGATTTCAGACGCCGGCAGAAAGAATCACGTCTCCCACATCGCCGCCACGGATGATGAGATTCTGGACCACTCTATACAAACCAAGGCTATTATGATATGTATACCAGCCAATGCAATTATATGTATTCAAACCAAGGCTATAGTTTAGTACTACATGCTGCCAGTCCCAGCTGTCTATTTAAAAAGCATTTGTAATTCTATGTATTTTACTTGTGATTTTGTATGTATTTAATTCTTTTTTAATGTTTTGTTCTATCTGGACCTTGAGTCTGAAATAAAAGTTTGATTGATTGATTATATGTTAGCTGGTGTTTTGATATTTAAACAAGCCAAGGCTCTACGTTAGCTGGTGTTTTGATATTTAACCCTTGTGTTGCCTTCGGGTCAATTTGACCCGATTCAATGTTTCACCCTCCTGTCGCCTTCGGGTCAATATGACCCAATTCAATGTTTAACCCTCCTGTTACCTTTATATTTACTAACATATTTTACCCTTGAGGTCAATATGACCCCAGCTATTAAAATCTCCAGAAAATTATTAGAATTAATATTGTTTTCCAAGTTTAAGTGTGAGGTACTTTATGTTTGTTTGTTGACTCCCGAAAGAACACCGACATTAAACATTGAATCGGGTCAAATTGACCCGAAGGCGACAGGAGGGTTAAATATTGAATCGGGTCAAAATGACCCGAAGGCAACACAAGGGTTAAACAAAACCAAGGCTCTACGTTAGCTGGTGTTTTGATATTTAAACAAACCAAGGCTCTACGTTAGCTGGTGTTTTGATATTTATACAAACAAAGGCTCTACGTTAGCTGGTGTTTTGATATTTATACAAACAAAGGCTCTACGTTAGCTGGTGTTTTGATATTTAAACAAACCAAGGCTCTAGGTTAGCTGATAATCTGATATTCCGAGCCACCTGCCCATCAGAACTATCTAACATTCATAGCCATTCACACACCGCGGGAACAGCCTGCGGGAGCAATTTGGGATAGACTACAGATCAAGTTTCATGGGATGTATGCAAATTAAAAATTAACATTACAAGCGTTTTAGTTTTCAAACAAAAATCTGCTAGATATTCTAATCTGTTTTTCAAGAACAGTTTTCCAAACAAGAACAGAATATGTCCTATATATATATGTATATATATATATATATAATAACTAATACAAACTAATTACTGACTAAAGTGTTTTTCCGAAGTGCAAGGTGGGCAGGTCCTTTGTGATTTCCTAAGTATTATCACAGAGGTATTAAAAGAAACATCGAGTACACTGAGTAAACTTGGCAGAGTTTCGAAGCTTCACCAGAAGCACTTCTAAAAAGAAGCTGGACGACGGTGAAGTTCTGTGTTAACAATCGTACTACTGACATTCAGGAAGCATGAACTCTCACTCTCACGTGTGATGATGCATTTAATGTCACACATCGTGACTCAGATCTGTAAAATCCTGTTCAAACGTGTACTGTTTGTTTGAAGAACAATGCAAACGTCCTGGATAACAGCTTCCTCCTGGTTGGGGTGGAGATGTGCATTCATTGTCCTACAGGCGATATCAAAGCAGTTTGTTTCTGAGCTCATGGACTCTTGCTGAGCAACGGTCCGTTTTATTGTTCCCGATAACTCCTCTAATCGAACGCAAAGGTGTACTTCATGTGACGGGGGCACTCCAGGTGCAGGCAGTGGGCACGTCTCTGGGCTCATGGAGGATGATCTCCTTATCTGTGACCACGGCCGCATCCAAGACTTCCAGAGGAAGTGAATCATGCCGAATGCCTTCGAGTCCTATCAACAGTCCAACCGGCATTACCTTCATTATCACATTACAGGTTTCTCTATGAGCCTGGAGACATATAAAGGCGTTCACATCTTCACTGACATCTCCAAATTAAAAACAAAAATTACACTTTAATATGTTATAGTTCTAATAAGACTCGTTACAGCCTGAACCGATGAACTAGATGTTCTTCTCTCTCTCTCCTCGGTGTGTTTTAGAGGGTTTGAGCACACGGGTGAGAGGACTAAAGGTTGTGGCATCGTGTTGTATACTTGCATACCAATCAGGCTACGTATCAACCAGCCCTTCTTCAGTGCGGCTACCATTGCCAACTCAACCATTAGTAATACAGACAGATTATGAATGCAAAACATGTGAAGAGGAAAAGAGTTCAATGTTTAGAGTCTTTATTATCCCTCAAACAAACCAAGGTGAAGGAGACTGTATAAAGTTAGTTAGTGTGGCCTTATGGTGATTACACGATTGAACATGAAACATTTGTATGGCATTACAACAATTGAGTGTAGTAAATGTGTAAATACAGTGTTTTTTAGCACTTCCTGCTCAATGCAACACCGGCTGTGTACCGCTCTAGAAGACTTGGCACCGGGTCCATCCAGGAAGGAATCCAGGAGGCCTTTAGTGAGAATCCTGCACCACTGAGGGACAATAAGAGAAGCATTGAGCTGGAGGGGGAAACAATCCCAAATATGATTTGCAAGAGAGTGCCAGCTTTCTGACTATCAACGTTCAAAGAACAACATATAGGATTTCTATGCTATATTTAGTTGGCTGAGGTACCCGTCTCTCACGAAACAACGCAGGCCATCTCTCCATGACCGTAAAGTGGCTCATCACCAATGATTTCTCTTCTTTGCTGTGAGAATGTTGCAATCATCAAATCATCCAGGATCCGTAGATCCTCTGGATCTTTCTTCTGCACTTCTAGAAGCATGGACTCGTCATCATTCTCCAGGTAGGTTGACTATCACCCAATATTCACTACCGTTCAAAAGTTTGGGGTCATCCAGACAATTTCGTGTCTTCCATGAAAACTCACTTTTATTTATCAAATGAATTGAAAATTTAATAGAAAATATAGTCAAGACATTGACAAGGTTAGAAATAATGATTAATATTTGAAGTATTAATTTTGTTCTTCAAACTTCAAGCTCAAAGGAAGACCAGTTGTATAGCTTATATCACCAGCATAACTGTTTTCAGCTGTGCTAACATAATTGCACAAGGGTTTTCTAATCAGACATTAGTCTTCTAAGGCGATTAGCAAACACAATGTACCATTAGAACACTGGAGTGATCGTTGATGGAAATGGGCCTCTATACACCTCTGGAGATATTTCATTAGAAACCAGACGTTTCCACCTAGAATAGTCATTTACCACATTAACAATGAATAGTGTGTATTTTTGATTAATGTTATCTTTATTGAAAAAACAGTGCTTTTCTTTGAAAAATAAAGACATTTCTAAGTGACCCAAACTTTTGAACGGTAGTGTATATAACACTTTATGTTCCTTTAAGTCCCAATGGATTACACACTTCAAAATCGTCAATGCAAACATCCTAGTTTACAAAGAAAAATAAAAACCAACTATTTTACATTTGATTTCAAATACACTTTCAGTCAGTTTATTAATGTAATTGCAATAAATTGCTAAAATGTGTGCAGTATAAGGCAGCAGCCCTGCAAGAGTTTCGACCTTGATGATGTTTTAAAAATTCCGCTTTAACTTTGTTTTGGTATCAGCGAGGCAGTTGATGTTTAAATGTATTACATTGACTGTTGACAGTACGAAAAACACCTCAATATGATCCAATTCGACAGCGCAAGTCTCAAGAAGTCTCTGAAACCCTCAAACCTGTCAAAGATTACTACAATAATACATGTATAATTTATTGTGGAAAAACTAAAAAAATGGCATCGAGGACAAACATTCACATTGACGCAACAGTACAGTGAACATTTAAACCAATCAGACAAGGTTACTAACACTATGACCTTCCTCTGGAAGAGATTGTGTTTGTTATATTTGGAATAGTGTGTGTGTGTGTGTGTGTGTGTGTGTGTGTGTGTGTGTGTGTGTGTGTGTGTGTGTGTGTGTGTGTGTGTGTGTGTGTGTGTGTGTGTGTGTGTGTGTGTGTGTGTGTGTGTGTGTGTGTGAGTGAGAGAGTCTACCATCTTCATGAAGTCAATTACTTTGTGGCCCGCCACTCGGGGTGTTGACATGGAGACCATTTAGCTCTAATTGTTCACACTCTGCTGTCATATCTCTGCAGTCAAAGCAGAAAAACACCACTTGGGTTATGGAACTCAGATTATGCGACGCGGTTCCGAGCCGTCGCATTCGATTAACGCGAGCGGAGGAAAGACACCTCTATCTGAAAGAGCAATCTGAGAACAGAGTCTTATCCGCGGTGCCATCGACTGCAGGCGGCTGAGGGTCGTGGATGAAAAAGGAAAAGTGACATTGTTGATTCATCGGTTTCCCAAAGAGGGGAACGACGGCATGTCTTCAGTCTCGACTCTCTGTCACGGCCCATAATCCCAACACCGCTGATTGTATTTATAATGGAACTTCTGGAGATCCATATGTTTTTAATTCAGACACCCGGGAGCCGGAGCCCGTCCCAGCATGCATTGGAGGAGAAACCTTTCTATTTATTCTTTCACAACATATATAGTTTGAAAGCACACACCCAAACACTTTCACATTACTTGTTGTCTTTCTGTCGTGTTGATTGTTGTTTGTTTGTCATGTCCAAATGTTGCACCTTCCACCAAAAAAAATTCCTCGTTTGTGTAAACATTCCTGGCAATAAAACTGTTTCTGATTCTGAGTATCAATTTAATATGTATGCAAATTGCTCAAGAAACAGCAATTTAATGTGGTAATTAAATACAGCGTCCAGCTTTGTTGTTATAAAACTAAATGTAAAATCTTTTAAAAGAGAAAGATGGCGCCCGATCGGAAGAAGACATGCGGCGGGGTCCACCACGGGACCTTGTTTCAGAAAAAATATGAAATATAGTCAACGACGAGAAACAAATATTATTATTATGGAAAGATTATGTCACAATCGCTAAGTTAGCTCGCTAGCCAAGCTAACGCACATTGTGCGAGACAATCGTTTAGTTCATTGAGCGGGTTTTTACACCGAACTAAATGTTACTCCGAAAAATGTAGAACAAACATACAACAAACGTCCGACAAACGTACGACAAAGGGCGACTTTGTTGTCTAAAATATTTGCCTTTGCAATAGTTTTTTAACATAAAGGAAAACTTTCCCTCTCTTTACAAATTATTTTCTTCATTTACAAAAATAACTTACTTTTTTATCTTAAGGTTGCTCTTTCTTTACCTAAAACATAAATGTTACATAACGTCGCCTCGGCTGCTTACGGCGAGCTAATATTGCTGTAATTGTATAACCGTAACAAAAAGTCAGCTTGTTAAAATATTAATTGCATTTAATATCCAACCATCCTCCAACACAATGTAATGTTATTGTATTAAATGGTGTCCATACTTTCTCAGTAACTATGTTGCCCACTTGAACATCGAGCCGTGCGCAGGAATACATCGAGATCAGCAACGCAATTTTAGTCTATTACTGTTTAAAACTAGCTAACGGTTTCCCTCGCTTTCTTCCCGAAGGACCCCTGAGCTGTCCCAAGTGCCTGCATGAGCTTTAACCTCTCACACTTAGCCTCCATTGCAGATAACACACACATGCCAGGTGAATAAAGAATCAATTAACAATCAATAAAATTATAAAAACATGAGAATATTGGAGGGGTAAATGTCCAGTTCCACAACTAATTAACATCGGTTAACTGTTAGCACGTTAACATCGTGGCGTTGGTATTTAGCTGCTGTGCCTGAGCTACCAGCATAGGGCTACACTGGTTTTGCCCTAAAATAACCAATATGTGCTTCCTGCTCTTTTGGTGACATGAAACAACTCTTCCACCGCGACGGAGAGGGAATCAGGAAATCACGCAAACCCCATTTTAAAAAGGGAATCTAAGCTGTGAGCCTCGTTGCTTTCCTGTGAAGTGAGAATCTTTCAAGTCTTCACAGGTTTTTTGGATTGCAACGCCACCGCAGGCTGGTTTCATTACCAGTGACAAGTAAGTAAATTAACTTTTCACACCGTGAATGAGCCCTGATCCAAAGACCCTTTCAGAGACTCTGATTTCTGAAGGAGTCGTCCTCACACGGTGGTCGTGGAGTCTTCCGTGAAAGGAAAACGAACCCGAGAACCAACAGATTGCATCTCCAAATCTCAGCCGCAAAGAGTTTCAATAACCCTTTTACCTCGAGCTCGTTTGTTGAGGCTTTCTGTGAGCGCGAAACTACGACGGAGTCGCAATTTGAAGTATTTACCGATCCGGTGGAAACCGGGCCGAGACACTCGATGCCGAATGAGAGAAAAACAGAAGAGCACTTTTTAAAGATAACGACACATCCAGCTCCTTCTCAAAAGCAATGCATTTCAAATGAACGGCTAATATAGAGGGGGGGGGGGGGGAATGGTTCAAAATGCAGGTCGTGCCGCTGCTTCTCCTCATGCAGAGAGAGTAATTCTCCACCCAGCAGGACGAAGGCCGCTGTGAACAAACAGGTCGCCGGCTCCTCTGAAACTTACCCAGAGTACAACTGAAGCCAGATGAAGAGTTCTGACCTCATGCGTTGGATTTCTAATTAGACGCTGTTTGTCGGGCTAATTATCCCCCCAGCCTCGACTCTTGTTTCCTTGAATAGACCCCAAGTGTGTAAGGTGGCAGTTTATATGTATAACTCTCTTTCCCCGGTGGCGTGTTTTCTTTTTGTTTGTTTGTGGGTTTCTCTCCCGCTAAAGAGCTCGCGGAGGAGCTTTTTTAAGGCGCTTTGATTTCCGGAGCAATTGAAGCGAGGAAACGCTGCGAGAAGCGCAGAAACTGCCAATTACGCCGTCATTATCATCAGCACATAGGAGGAACAATGTTGTGCTGATTAAAGGTTTCGGGTTGTTTAATAAACTAAAGAGATTTACACAAGAGGGGGGAATATTAGTCAGACAAAAGGAGTGTTTTAGCTGTCGTGGAGCTCGACTTCTCAGCTCTGACAAGATAACAGCGTTTAACTACAAAGCAGACGAAAAAACATCTGACTTTTGGACTATTGGTGGCGTAGGTGACGTCATACGAAGCTGTGTACAGGCACCAAAGTCTGTGGTCTTACCTTAAGATGAATATGTGTGTGTGTGTGTGTGTGTGTGGGGGGGGGTACATAAACGATCCTTTGCTCTCATGTTGGAGCCCGATCGATGTCGGCCCCCGTCGGGCCGTCTGCTGTCGCCCTTCAGACCTCACGAGGAGCTCCAGCACCTGGACCCAGGCACCCACCCGCCCCTGTGGAGGGTTATTCCACTGCTGTGATGCTGGATGCACTGTGTGTGTGTGTGTGTGTGTGTGTGTGTGTGTGTGTGTGTGTGTGTGTGTGTGTGTGTGTGTGTGTGTGTGTGTGTGTGTGTGTGTGTGTGTGTGTGTGTGTGTGTGTGTGTGTGTGTGTGTGTGTGTGTGTGTGTGTGTGTGTGTGTGTGTGTGTGTGTTCTAAGCTTTGAATGCAGCTTCACCTTTAGGTAAATGCCTCTAAATGCTGCACGATGAGCTGAAACACTGCAAGACAAACATCGATGTGATTATCTCGCCGTGTTTGTTTTGTGGAAGGAGCGACGAGCCAAGAAACAGACGTGTTGCGACACAAGAAATATAGACAATACAACACAGAGATTTTAAAGTTGTATTTATTTATAGGATTCAACTCAGTGGGAAATATTCTCTTTTGCCATTTTACAGGAATCCCACGTGAATTAATCTGCTGCAATATCATTGTCCGATTAATGTTTAATAAAAATACAAAAACGACATCCTCAAGCATCTGGTGTTTCTAATAGTAAGCTGCAGCTTAATTAGTTCAACACTAATATAATAATCACTTAATTGTTGCAGCCCTGAATGAATCAGTTAAATAACACTTTGATGTGAATTTACAGTGGAACTCTTAAACAGTGACCTACTGTATTATGCTTATCCTGTATGTTCCTGTGACAGCAATGCATTCTGGGAGTCAAACGCCAGCTCACATGATCCCAACAGTCAAGTTATTCTTTTCACCGCTGACGAATTACTGTTCAATTTAATTCCAGTGATTTACTGTTTATTTCTTGTGCTGTATATGCTGGAGGTGTGATGACATCATCCGTGTACACGGCACCATCGGAGACGCCGACTAAGAAACCGTTCAGGGTTCAGTAGAGCCCACAACAATGCTTTTTTATTTGTATTACTGCCCCGTTTATTTGTGTTGTAAACAACCCAACAGACTGTTGAGTAAAGTGATGTTCAGAGGCTGCATTGTTTGTTGTTTTGTATAATTATCAATGTGAGTTTGATTGAGGTTTTATTATTTTGGGGTTCAACTTTAACTTAGAAAATGTCGAATAAAAAGTATTAAAATGTATATTAAGTGGGGAGACCAACATGTATCAACATTTATTTGTAATGCAATCTCAATTATTTATAAATTGTACTTAAAAAAACACAATAAAAAGTTCTGGTCTCACGTATTGGACTTTATGAAAATCCATGGGCCGACATTACCGTCAGTTCTGCTTTAACTTAATAAAATATTTGCTTTTTTTATCTCAACATTTATTATGTTTTCTGTAAAAGAAAACATAATTAAATGTCAGCATTTATTTAAATAAGTCAAATCTTTATTTCATAACTCAGATTTGAGCCACCTGATAACAGTTTGTCGAAGAAGTGCGTGTGATAAAAAGAAGAAATTCATTAAGTGGAAATGTTTTGAATCTTCCATATTGGACCCTGCGGGATATTAAAGCCAAATACGATTCTAAATGAATTAACACGTCTTTATCTGGAGATGATAAAACCCTGGAATTAATTTTGTTTTTCAGTTCTGTTTTGGGACATTTTATTTGTATTCATCATTTTTTATTCGGTGATACCCTGACAGTTTAATGAGGAAGTGTTTTCTGGGTTGTTTCATCTCGAACTGCTGCGGTCGTCACTTCACATCCACGCCGAGCAGCACCTGGGAAATGTAACAACGTCAATCTATGGATATGGACAGAGCACGGCTAGCCGTTTCCCTCTGTTTACAGTCTTTGTGCTAAGCTAGGCTAATCTGCTCCCTACTTAAAGGAACAGTGAGTAACATTTAGGGGGATTCATTGGCATCAGTTGGATGTTATATTCATAAGTATGTTTTCATGAGTATATCATCACCTGAGACTCCTCTGGTTGTATAGAAGTCTATGCTTCATGCGTTAGAGCTGCATTCTCTCTTGACCACCAGGGGGTGACTCCTCTGGTTGTATAGAAGTCTATGCCTCATGTGTTAAAGCTACATTCTCTCTCTTGACCACCAGGGGGCGACTCCTCTGGTTGTATAGAAGTCTATGCTTCATGTGTTAAAGGTGCATTCTCTCTCCTGACCACCAGGGGGCTCCTCTGGTTGTATAGAAGTATATGCCTCATGTGTTAAAGCTGCATTCTCTCTCTTGACCACCAGGGGGAGACTCCTCTGGTTGTATAGAAGTCTATGCTTCATGTGTTAAAGCTGCATTCTCTCTTGACCACAAGGGTGCTCCTCTGGTTTTATAGAAGTATATGCCTCATGTGTTAAAGCTGCATTCTCTCTCTTGACCACCAGGGGGAGACTCCGCTGGTTGTATAGAAGTCTATGCCTCATGTGTTAAAGCTGCATTCTCTCTCTTGACCACCAGGGGGAGACTCCTCTGGTTGTATAGAAGTCTATGCTTCATGTGTTAAAGCTGCATTCTCTCTCCTAAGCACCAGGTTGGCTCCTCTGGTTGTATATAATTATATACAGTGACTCTACTTCTCTTTTGATGTATTCCCTCAGTAAACATTGTAAACACGAGTTTATGTCTCAGTCTCTAGTTTTGAGTCTTCTTCTATACAGCATGATGTCATCTTTTAGTAAATGATGGTCATTTAGAGTCAAACAGACTATAATAAAGGGGACGCTTTATGGTCTGTTTGACTTTTGTTTGCTTCAGTCTTCAAGGATACAACATGAATAAATTAACTACGTATTTTCTAATTGAAATTTTTTTCTTTTATTTTTTAATCACTCTAGATTCCATAAAGCAGGCAATAAAGTAAATTATTTAGTGCAGGATTACTGTTCATTATGGGGTTTAAAGTCTTATGTTTTTAATCATTTTAGGAGTTGCTGCACGTCCATGTTTGGAATGTCCTTGTAATGAAATCTACGGCTGCAGTTCTTCTCAGGCAGTCGTGCTGTGAGACTTCAGGCCGGCTGTTAAAGACCCCATTAACTGTAGATGTTTGATTGTCAGTGTTTGAATTGGTGAGAAGGGAAGAAGTGTGATTGTGATGTTTTAATGGCTCATTTCCCAGCATGAGGCTTCATGAGAGAAAGCTTAACTGTGATGTGGACATCGTCTCTGTTTGGTGGGACGAGCTCGCCCCCTGCTGTTCAGTCCTCGTCATTACAAGGCAGATTCACTGACTTCAGACAATCAGCAGCGAATGAATATTTCACCAACTTTAAAGAATAAAATAAAATGAGAAGGATATTTGTCAAAGAACCAGTATTGTACTTTACTATGTTTTTTCTCATTCCTTGTTTTTTTGATTAATGTGAACTCTCTTATCTAAAATGAGCCTTTTTGCTTTTTTATTTTTGAAAAGCACTAATCGCCGGAAGTGACGCCCCGCCCCCCTCGAACAAGTGGGCTCCTGTTGTACAAAACCTGAAAAAGACAAACAAATATATTTGTATTATTAATATCTATTTATCATGTATTTGTTGTCATTATAATTAAACAATTTGTATTCCTTGTTCTTTTTTGATTGTGCAATAAAATGTATTTAAAAAGCAGAGCTACTGACTAACCGCCGGAAGTGGCGTAGATGGAGCGGATTCAGGCTCACGTGACACAGCCTCCTCTCGCTAAGTCAGCTGATAACAGCCGGGCAGTTATTAAGCACAACACGTCCAAAACCGCTCAGTCATCGTCGTGACTTCCCCGCCTGCCGCCATGAAGGTTCCGCTGCTGCTGCTGCTCGCGGTGTTAGCGCTGACCGTCGACGCGCTCGTGAGGTAAATAACGTGAACATAATATACCGAATTAAAGCTGTTTAATGATGTGTCTGACTCGAATGAGCTGGGAACTAATGCGAGCTAGCGCGACCCCGACGGAACGTTACGGTGACACCTAACGGCTGAAAAACGGTTTTGAACCTAGAACATCCGTCGTGTAGAATAAGGACGGTGTTGCTTAGCAACGGCTGTCTGGCCCGCGTCTCGGTAATCTGCTGCATGAAGGACGGCTGATCTTGTGATTTATTAATAAACTCCTCTGTCCCGTCTGTCGGGATCCCAGCATGTTGTCTGTCGGCTTATAGTGGAAACCAGTTCATTTTACTAGGGGCGAGTTTAGGGTGCTGGATTAAATATGTCGCATTATTTTTTTGTATTGGCACTATTTCCGCTTTGGTCACGTGCACAGAGGAACCAGCCATAAATATGTAGGTCAATACTCATTTCCTGCATTCAACATTTTAATTGGGTAAAAGTATGAAATATTAGCAACAGCATGTAGTGAAAGTTATGGTGTTAAATGAATAGGAGACTGGGGTAATTTATTGTATTTGTAAAGAAATGTCAGGCTTTGTAAACACAACGTGACAAATGCATTACGTTTGTTTGTTTTTATAATATATATTAATAATAAATTCAGCATCAGCGACTTGTGGGAATCAGCTTAAAAATGAACAGGAATTACAAGTGGAGTGTAATAAGTCCAGAACATAATGTGTACATAAGCATAGAGCTGCCTCTGTCAACAATGCCTTATTTGAGTCAAAGGTACTAATAATCTTGAGAGTGGGAATTTGGAGCTAATTTTATCTGCTTGAAATAGTAATTTTGTTATAAATAATCCATTATTGAAAAGTAACTTGTACTTAAAATAGTTATTTGTAATAAATAATAAGTAACACGGTTACAACCGCTGTGTGTATGTTTCCACAATACAGCCAGTGTGTTTTTATTGTGAAGCCTTTCATTTCTCTCGTGTCAGCGGTCTGAACTTTAACATGTGACGGGACATAAAGGCTTAAACTCACTAAGCTGTAACAAACCGTATCTTTTGATGTGTGACCCTCCTCCTCCTCAGGGTGTGGTACGTTTCAGTGTCTCAGGCTGACTGTCCATCTGATTTATTTCGCACCGTGACGCTCGTCCCGTGATGCGTGTGGATGTCAACGTATGGCGTGTGCTAAAAATATCAACGCTTCCACTGCTTTCAGAAACACAGCGCGGCGATGGAGCTCTCGTCTTCCACTTGGTGTCCGGGTCCACGCGCTGAACTTGTATCATAATCATAGTATCTGCAATGTGACTCCCGTGGAAGTGTTTTGAGCTTTACTGTAAGAAACCAGAAATATTACCAGTGAAGAAACTAGAAATATAAAGTAAGAATGTAAAGAAATATTCTGAGAATACTTGCCTTTTTTTATTTTTTTCTTGAATCAATGGGTCCAACCCATTCTATCTATAGATGGCTATTCAAATAATGCAGTTCAACAAACTACAGCACTGTTGCATTAGTTTTATCTCTTGTAGCTGATAAACTGTGTGTTTTACCCCCCCCCCCTCTCCTTCAAAAGAATAACAGTCATCTAAAACCTTTTTACTGAGTCCTCCGTCCGCGTTCTGCATTCCTTCTCCGTTCAGAATTCCCCTGAAGAAGTTCCGCTCCATCAGGCGCGAGCTGACCGACTCGGGGATAACGGTGGAGCAGCTCCGGGCCGACAAGCCGTCCCTCGAGCACAACTTTGGCTTCCCCCCCGGCAGCGGACCCACTCCAGAGACCCTGAAGAACTACCTGGACGTAAGCGCCGCCGAGGGTGGAGGGGGGGGGGGGGGGGGGAGGCTCAGAGCGACGAGGATCCTTTGTCACGAGACTCGGAGAGGACGGCGCCGGCTCCGAGTTATCTATTTTAGATAACTCGGAGCTGGCACCGTCCTCTCCGAGTCACGCGACACGCGAAAGGTCAAAAAAAAATCTTTATTTATTACGCAATCAATCCGCAGCTTCAAAATGTGGCTCAGGAAATAATAACAGGAAGTTCCCTCTTGAGTGCCGGACGGCTTTGCTTCACTTCCTTTGGCGTCGCCCTCGCGCGTTTCATCACTCGTGATTTGTCGTCGTGACTCTGAGGTATTTTATTCAAACCAAAGGTTTGATTCTGTACGCCGGCCGGCAGCGATCCGTCGAACGTGGCGCCGACTCTGTCAACGGCGAGGATGAAAACCGCCAAGCAAAGGAATATATAGTTTTAAAAAATAACAAATTAACAAAGTTAACTGACCAAATGTTTTTTTTCTCCATTTGTCCTCATGTAAGAAACGACCGAGAAGGAACAGCTGTTGTTCTGGATGATCTTTTAATCGCTCGATGGCGGTTTTATTCATGCTGAGCCTGTTTTTAACCCTCCTGTCACCTTCAAATCTACTAACATCTTTTACCCTTTTTGACCACAGCAATTAAAACCTCCAGAAAACTAGAACGGGCACTCGGTAGAGCGCATATCTTCGCATATCACAAGATTGGGCATTGAATTATGAACATTTTGGCATTAGTTGCATGCCAATTGGATAAAAATGGACCGCGCTATGGTAAAAAGAAGATTGTGACCTTTTTATGACCTTGACCTTTGACCCGATCAATCCCAAAACATAATTTCATGCAATTTGGTTTAATACTTTTTGAGTTATGCGAGTAACACGCATACAAATAAATAAATACACAGCGATCAAATCATTACCTTCCGCATTTTCAATGAGAAGGTAATGATTAGAATTAATAATGTTTCCCAAGTTTAAGTTTCAGGTACTTTATGTTTGTTTGTTGACGACCTAAATAGCCCTTTAAATAAATAAAAAAGATGATTACCTTAAGGTTATGTTTTGATCGCCGTGTATTTATTTATTTATTTGTATGCGTGTTACTCGCATAACACAAAAATAATTAAACCGAATCGCATGAAATTTGGTGGGATGATCCGGGGACCATTTGATTAGATTTTGGGATCGATCAGGTCAAAGGTCAAGGTCATGAAAAGGTCAAAATCTTCTTTTTACCATAGCACAGTCAACTTTTATCCAATTTGCATGCAACTAATGCCAAAATGTTCATAATTCAATGTCCAATCTTGTGAAATGTGAAGGTATGCACTCTACCGAGTGCCCGTTCTCGTTTCTTATATGTGTTACACAGTGAGAAGCAGCCTGGGGTCAAATTGAGCCCGAAGAACACGGATGCGTACGAGTTGTGTTCAGGACAGTGAAAACATATCATGTGAATTTTATGTTTTCCCAGTTGTCCCTAAAAAATTAGGAAAAGTCATGAAATATGAAGCAAAAAAATAATGTTAATCATTTTTTTTAGAGACGTCAAACATTGAATGAGGTCAAATTGACCCCAAAGGTCACAGGAGGGTTTTAATACTTATTCACAACAGAACCGCTAAACCTCCTGCAGGAGAGGAAGTGGATTTATTTGCTCCGTTTCTCCGCTGGGGGGGAAGTCCTCACGGGTCACGCGTTCGCTCTCTCTCCGATGGACTTGTGTCGTGGTGCGTTCAGGCTCCGCGAGGCTCACTAACGTGTGTTTGTGGTCCAGGCCCAGTACTACGGCGAGATCGGGCTGGGCTCGCCTCCTCAGATCTTCACCGTGGTGTTCGACACGGGCTCCTCCAACCTGTGGGTCCCCTCGGTCCACTGCTCGCTGCTGGACATCGCCTGCCGTGAGTCCTCCCGGCGGCGCCACGACCTCCGCTCACGTTTACGTTTATTTATTCTTCTTCTCCTTTTTCTTTTCCTAAGTGCTGCATCACAAATATAATTCTGCCAAGTCCAGCTCCTACGTGAAGAACGGCACCGCCTTCGCCATCCAGTACGGGTCAGGCAGTCTGTCGGGCTACCTCAGCCAGGACACATGCACCGTGAGTTCACTGGAGCCGCCGCAGTCTTAGTGTTGGACTTTTACTTTGTTATAGGGAGGATTTGTGTTGTTTCAATTTAAATGATTAGCAATTAAAATATTGTTAAAAAAAAGATTCTTCTATTAGTAGTTGTGAAGTATTATAAGATGATTAGTGTTCAGAAGTTAAACTGCTCATAATTCATCCCTAATATCTATTACAGATTAATATGTCATGAAAAGGGATATATATATATATTCAATTTATTGAAATATATTTTCACGTGAATATGATGTCGCGATATATATATATAAAAACACCAACATCATATTCATGCAAAAATATCTCCTTCAAACAACTAAATATAAATGTGTGTGTATATATATATATATACAGGACTGTCTCAGAAAATTAGAATATTGTGATAAAGTTCTTTATTTTCTGTAATGCAATTTAAAAAACAAAAATGTCATGCATTCTGGATTCATTACAAATCAACTGAAATATTGCAAGCCTTTTAGTCATTTAATATTGCTGATTATGGCTTACAGCTTAAGAAAACTCTAAAATCCTATCTCATAAAATTTGAATATTTCCTCAGACCAAGTTAAAAAAAAGATTTATAACAGCAAAACAAAATCAAACATTTGAAAATGTGTTTCCAGGTGTTTCGAGTTAATTAGACGATTCAAGTGATTTGTTTAATACCCTACTAGTATACTTTTTCATGATATTCTAATATTTAGAGATAGGATATTTGAGTTTTCTTAAGCTGTAAGCCATAATCAGCAATATTAAAAGAATAAAAGGCTTGCAATATTTCAGTTGATTTGTAATGAATCCAGAATGCATGACATTTTTGTTTTTTTAATTGCATTACAGAAAATAAATAACTTTATCACAATATTCTAATTTTCTGAGACAGTCCTGTATATGTGTGTGTTTGTCAAACACTTAATTTTACTAGATTAACATGAACACGTCTTGATAACGCTATAACCTCCAGCCAGTTCTCCTTTTCCCCGAGTGGAGCCTGAACGCATCACAATGTAACTGAACAGAACCTCCTTTCGTTAGCCGGTAGCAGTGCTGCTAACGGCTGACGCCGCCAGCTCTCCTCCCACAGTATTGACACGGCGTCTCATGCCCCCCCCCCCCCCCCAGGTCGGAGACCTCTCCGTGGACCGGCAGCTGTTCGGTGAAGCCATCAAGCAGCCCGGCGTCGCCTTCATCGCCGCCAAGTTCGACGGCATCCTCGGCATGGCCTACCCGCGCATCTCCGTGGACGGCGTGGCGCCGGTGTTCGACAACATCATGAGCCAGAAGAAGGTGGAGGAGAACGTCTTCTCCTTCTACCTGAACAGGTGCGCCCGGATCAAAGGAGGAAAACACAGTGCATTGTGGGAGCCCATGTTTTATAGCACGGCATTTTAGAACCGTCTAAATGAGGAACGACACTTCTGAAGTGGATCCTTCTGCTGTGACGACATTCTAGGACGACGTTCTAAGACTACGTTCTAGGATGACGTTCTAGGATGAAGTTCTAGGTCAATGTTCTGAGACGACGTTTTAGGATGAAGTTCTAGGTCAATGTTCTGAGACGACGTTTTAGGATGAAGTTCTGAGACGACGTTCTAAGACTACGTTCTAGGATGACGTTCTAGGATGAAGTTCTAGGTCAATGTTCTGAGACGACGTTTTAGGATGAAGTTCTGAGACGACGTTCTAGGATGAAGTTCTAGGTCAATGTTCTGAGACGACGTTTTAGGATGAAGTTCTGAGACGACGTTCTAGGATGAAGTTCTAGGTCAATGTTCTGAGACGACGTTCTAGGATGACGTTCTAGGATGAAGTTCTAGGTCAATGTTCTGAGACGACGTTCTAGGATGAAGTTCTAGGTCAATGTTCTGAGACGACGTTTTAGGATGAAGTTCTAGGTCAATGTTCTGAGACAACGTTCTAGGACGACGTTCTAAGTTCCTGTCTCTTCTCTCGTCAGGAACCCGGACACGGAGCCCGGCGGTGAGCTGCTGCTCGGAGGAACCGACCCCAAATACTACAGCGGGGACTTCAACTACGTCAACGTCTCCCGAAAGGCCTACTGGCAGATCCGGGTGGACGGGTGAGGAACGTTCACTCTGAGGCCCTCGGGACGCCAGGGTCTGTAATGAGGACGCAGAACAGACTCCTGACCACCAGGGGGCTGAAGACGCCTCTCCTCGGGCCATATATGGTCACTTCCTCTTGTCCTCTTTTGACTCTCCCTAACGTGTTGCAGGATGTCGGTGGGCAGCCAGCTCAGCCTGTGTCAGGGCGGCTGCGAGGCCATCGTGGACACGGGCACGTCTCTGATCACCGGCCCCGCCCTGGAGGTCAAGGCCCTGCAGAAGGCCATCGGGGCCACGCCCCTCATCCAGGGAGAGGTGAGACGAGATGAACTCTCCTTCTTCTGCACCCTAGAGATCATTTACAAACACCAGTGGGACCAAATATTTCCTTCTTCACCATCAAATGCACTTTAGTTAGTTTTGACTCCATAAACTCGTGTTTAATTAGAACCGCCAGTCACCAACTGGAAAAACTAAACTAACTTTATCTTTCTCCCACTTTTCCATCTTTGGCTTGAAGCCCATTGGTTCTTCACATAGCCCACAAAAAAATATACATGGATATATATATTTATTTGTTTGTGGGCTATTAAAGATTTCCAGAGAAAAAGAAATATAGAATAACATAAACCATTATCTTTAATTTTATTTATATATATTTTTGTAATTGATATATTCATATATTTACATACATTTATATATATTTCTACATTTATTTGTGTGTGTATGTATATATGTCTATGTGTATAAATATATGTCTATATATTTATTTGTTTGTGGGCTATTAAAGATTTACAGAGAAATATAAATATAGAATAACATAAACCATTATCTTTAATTTTATTTATATATATTTTTAAAATTCATATATTTATATATATATATTTGTGTGTGTTTGTATATGTGTATATATATATATATATGTATGCGCTGCTCAGTGAAGATTTAATCCGTCTTGTTACTTAATAACTACATTGAATTTTTATCTTTAATATTATATTATTTTCAGTTCATTTTTGTTGCTCTACTTTTCTGTTTGTCTAATATGGTTTAATACTTTTTTTTTTTAAAGAGAAAGTACACACGTCTTGTCAGTTTGTTGTTAATAAAGTTTCTTCCCTGTATTAACGAGCTCCTCGCGGTGCTTTCAGTACATGGTGCGCTGTGACACGATTCCCTCGCTGCCCGTGATCACCTTCACCGTGGGGGGCCGGGCCTACACTCTGACCGGGGAGCAGTACGTCCTCAAGGTGAGCCTCCCGAGCCGCGCTGCTGCCCGTCGCCCAGCAGGGGGCGACGGAGAGCCGGCTCCTCCAACAAGGAGCCCCGTGTCCACGGAGCGTTGCGTCATGAACTGTGAACTCAACAGTCTGCTTTGTTTTGATTCTGCTGAGTCAGAAGGAGGCGGGGTCTGTTGTCTGAGACCAGATTACACATGTTTGTGTTTATTTACTTCTTGAAGGGCATTCCTCTGTGTCTGACGTCTCTCTCTCTCCAGGTGAGTCAGGCTGGAAAGACCATCTGCCTGAGCGGCTTTATGGGCCTGGACATCCCCGCCCCCGCCGGGCCGCTGTGGATCCTGGGAGACGTGTTCATCGGCCCGTACTACACCGTGTTCGACCGGGACAACGACCGGGTGGGCTTCGCCACGGCCAAGTGATGGAGACACGCCCTCAAATGCGAAGCTCAGAAACAACAACAAGGATCTGCCTGAGCTGATCACTGTAGCAGTTTGTGTGTTTGATATGAAGCGAGAGTGAAACTGATCAGGGATCAGCTGATTTTACGGACACGCCCCTTTTTTCTTTTTATTAACTAGTTGTCTTTTTCTTCTTTTTTAATCAGGGATTTTAAACATTTTATTTTTAGGAGGAAGTTGTTCCTCTTCTCCTGACGGGTGCATTTGAACGTGATTGGCTTGAATAAAGCGTTTTAAAAGGAGAATTCGCGTCTATTTAACAGATCAATAAACATTTTAAAACTTTACTCGAATGTGAAACTAATAAAAATGAAAGCGAGGCGATCTCAACAAATCCTTCAGACTTTATTATTCCCTCGATCGCTTTACAATGTACAAAAACCCAATGTAACTCTACATTAATCAAAGATTCACCATGAAAGTTATTTTACTCGACACTCGGTAGAAATCGTCAAACACGTCTCGTCGTTAGCATCCGGAGATAAAGTCACATTTATTGATCGCTATAAAAACGGAATCGGTGACCTCGTGGTGGTTTAATATCACTCAAATATATACTTTATAAACACACATAAAATGATGGGGATTTCTGCTCTCGACCAAACGAGTTAATTCTTCACAAATCAATATTTAATCAAATTAATACAAATAACAAATCCTGTAGATCCAACATTACAATAAAACGTCGTTAGCACTTTCTACTCGGGTGTCTTTTTATATTTATTATAAGAAGCTAAACAAATGAAATAAAAAGTGGTTTATTAATATTAAACAGTCTGCTTCCGGCTTCGTGGACTAAAATCCATCAACTTCAACTTATTAACATTTAAATCTTTAAAGTTCTTATCTGTTATTAGTCAGTTTAGAACGGAGGGTTGTGGTTGATTTAACCCTTGTGTTGCCTTAGGGTCATTTTGACCCGAATCAATATTACACCCTCCTGCCGCCTTAGGATTAATTTGACCCCATTCAATGTTTAATGTCGGTGTTCTTTCGGTAGTCAACAAACAAACATAAAGTGCCTCACACTTAAACTTGGAAAACAATATTAATTCTAATAATTTTCTGGAGGTTTTAATTGCTGGCGTCAAATTGAACCCAAAGGGTAAAATATGTGAGTAAATATAAAGGTAACAGGAGGGTGAAACATTGAATCGGGTCAAAATGACCCAAAGGCGGGGGGAGGGTGTAATATTGATTCGGGTCAAAATGACCCTAAGGCAACACAAGGGTTAAAGCTGATTTAAGTTTTCCTATGAAGCGTTTTATTAAACTAACGACTAAAGTGAATTGTTGCAACTGTGAATATTTAACATCTTCAGCTCTGTAAACATTAGTTTCTACGTCACATTTGGCTTTTTGGAACATTTATATTTTAACGACGAATAAAATAACCTGCAGATGGTTGAGAGACGCTCGCGGCCTCGTTGAAGAGGTTTATGGTTCTTTTAATAATCCGTTATGAACGTCGTGGAACGTAAACAAACCAGCGTCAGTGCATCCCAGTGGGAGTTTCCCAGCATGCCGTTCACCTGTTTGAAGCGCGTCCTCCCGGATGCTCGATGTGTTCGCGAGAAACAAGCGGCTCAGTTTTGTTCTCCTGGAGGTCGACCCGTGACCTCTGACCTTCAGGCCTCCTGGCCTCCCTTCCCTGTCTCCTCCTCCTCCTCGCCGCCCCCCCCCGCCGCGCTCTGGCTCTCCTCCCTCACCGGGGCCGCCGGGTCCCTGACGGCGCCCCCGCCCTCCGCCTCCAGCTCCTCCGTCTCCTCCTCCACGGGGCGCGCGGCGTCCGGGATGATCTCCACCTCGATGTCGGAGGAGTCGCCGATCTCCTTGAACCAGACGGCCTTCTGGCCCTCCTTCCTCCTCTGCTTGGCCCGGAGCGCCCGCTTGGCGTACTCCTCGTCGGCGGCGGCGGCTCCGCCCCCCCGGGTCCTCCTGGAGGGGCTCCCCGTGTGGTTGGTGTGGACGCCGCAGGAGGAGCAGTGGCGGCTCCGCCTCTCCATGGGGATGACCCGCCCCCCCGCCTGGGGGTAGGTGTTGTTCCGGCGCCGCCCGCCCCACCGGGCCTGGTCGGCCTCGGTCTGGAAGCCGTCGTTGGTGTACTGGAGCGAGTCCCTGTGGCCGGACTGGTGCTGGTCCGACTTCAGGCACGGGCCCAGGCACTGCGGGGGGGGGGGGGGGGGGGTTAACATATCATCATAACATGATATATGAAAAATGGGACCGAGCCGCCGACCAACCTCGCAGATCTTGTCCACGCCGGCGTTGCCCTTCCACAGGCGGGACAGCAGGAAGCCGATGACGATGAGGCAGAGCACCAGCAGCGCCGCCATCACCAGACCCAGCAGCGCCATGTCGCCGGGCCGGTACCCGATGCTGGAGGGGGAGGGGGCGGCGACCGCTGAGACGGGGGGGAGGAGTCACGTCATCTCATTTAAATACGGTGTTATATGAAGGGGGGAGGAGTCACGTCATCTCATTTAAATACGGTGTTATATGAAGGGGGAGGAGTCACGTCAACTCATTTAAATACGGTGTTATATGAAGGGGGGAGGAGTCACGTCATCTCATTTAAATACGGTGTTATATGAAGGGGGGAGGAGTCACGCCATCTCATTTAAATACGGTGTTATATGAAGGGGGGAGGAGTCACGTCATCTCATTTAAATTCGGTGTTATGACGTCGACCTCTTCATGACCACACGGGGATTTCTATATATATAAATACTTGTTATGACATTTTTTTCATGGTATACTATTCTATGACGTAGGAAGGAAAAGTTCCTCGTCAGATATTTCTGAATATTAGATCTTATTCTAAACCCGGGAGATCCTTTTTAAAGATAAAACAAATGTCGTGACATATAGATGTCACATTATGTGCCATATAATGTGATTCGTACCTAATATATCATACTTTACATATTCCATGGCTGAGTTCTGACGGTTTTACCTGGAATGACCTGAACAGAAAGCGCCGCGGTCCCGAACTCTCCGGTCGCCGTGTCCACGGCTCGGAGCTGCAGGAAGTCATAGAAAGTCCCGGGTCAGTGAACCAGAGAGATGTTACGGCGCCGGATCCTGAAGCGTTTGAACTCACCTGAAGCGCGAAGGACTCCGTCTTCACGACTCTCTTCAGGATCACGAACCCGTCCGAGGTCACGTTGACGTAGCTGCTGTACTGGACCTCGTACTTCAGGTCTGGGTTCGCACCCTGACGCCAACACAGTGTCACGACATCAACAATGAGCTTTTCTCTAAAAGCAGCTGGAAAACTGAGCGGATTATTGGTTAGAAAAGACCCCAAAGACTCAAAAGACTAAAACAACCAAAAGACTAAAAGACAGAAAAGACACAAAAAACACAAAAGACTCAAAGACTCAACAGACTAAAACAACCAAAAGACTAAAAGACTCAAAAGACACAAAGACTCAAAAGACGCAAAGACTAAAAGACCCAAAATACCTAAAAGATGCAAAGACTTAAAGACTCAAAAGACTTAAAGACTCAAAAGAACAAAAAGACTCAAATACCCAAAAGACTCAGAGTCAACAGAATCAAAGATGGGAGGGAGGGAGGAGTCACGTCATGTCAAAAGACGCAAAGACTAAAAGACCCAAAATACCTAAAAGACGCAAAGACTTAAAGACTCAAAAGACTTAAAGACTCAAAAGAACAAAAAGACTCAAATACCCAAAAGACTCAGAGTCAACAGAATCAAAGATGGGAGGGGGGGAGGAATCACGTCATGTCCAAAGACTCAAAGACTCAAACCGTGTAAGGACCTCCCGAGTCGGTGCCGGTTCTCTTGTTTTTGCCCCTAATTGTATTATTTGTTCTTCAACAGATTATTGGGATCAATAAGTAATCAATAAGTAATCAACGATATCAAACGATCGGTGACACTCACGGCGGCGAAGTCCTCGTCGCGCGCCCGGACCCTGAAGGGCCGGTTGGTGCTGCGGTCCCGGAGGATCATGCTCTCGGGGACCGAGTTGCTGTAGATGAAGCCTTCGTAGCGCTCCCTCTCGAAGCGAGGAGGGTTCCTGCTCTTCTTCATCACCTCCACCGTCACCTGCGTCACCGCAAACTGATCCCTGTTGGTGACCTGCGACGCCTGGGGGGGCGGGGCCACCGTTACCACGGCGAACATCTTGTTCAGCATCAACGTGACACGTGCGTGTTCTCACCATGACGATGAGAGCGATCGGGCCGGCGATGTTGGCGGCCTTCGCCATCGAGATGTTTCCCGTTTTCTCGTCGATCTGGAAGATGTTTCCCTCATTTCCTGTCGACCGAAGAAGAAGCAGAAGAAGAAGAAGAAGAAGAAGAAGAAGAAGAAGACATGTTTGAGGGCCTTTTCAGAATGTTCCCAACAGAGACCGGTGTGGGGTATTGGGTTCTGACCTCGGAGGATCCGGTAGCTGATCTGCTCGCTCCGGTTCTTGTCTCCGTCCTTGGCGAACACCGGACCGGGATCCAGCACCAAGGGCCCGTCCTGTGGATCAGAACCATCACCGCCGGTCCCACAGAGTCCCGAGCTTCACTGGCCTCTCTGGTTGAGTCCAGGAGAATATTACGTGTCTCAGAGCCTCGAAAGTCTAATAACTGAAAGGTGGATCTCAGACCCTCCGAACGTCTCAGGACCAGAACGTCACGGCCAGTAGGCACACAAGCAAATGTTTTTATATCGTCTGAGATTAGTCGATATTTATCTGAACGGATGACATAACAATGTTTAAAACTGTCTTTTAGGTCTTTTGGGTCTTTTAGTCTTTTGGGTCTTTAATGTCTTTTATGTCTTTTAGGCTTTTAGTCTTTTGGGTCTTTTAGGTCTTTTATGTCTTTTAGGTCTTTTGGATCTTTTAGGTCTTTTGGATCTTTTATGTCTTTTAGGTCTTTTATGTCTTTTGGATCTTTTAGGTCTTTTGGATCTTTTGGGTCTTTTATGTCTTTTAGGTCTTTTATGTCTTTTAGGTCTTTTGGATCTTTTGGGTCTTTTAGTCTTTTGGGTCTTTTAGTCTTTTAGGTCTTTTGAGTCTTTTGGGTCTTTTAGTCTTTCGGGTATGTTAGTCTTAGTTCCCTCTCATCTCGTTATCACAGATCATATCATATGCTTTGATGGCGCTCACCTCCTTCTCGGTGAGGTTGACCTTGCCTCGGTAGCCGGTGCTCACACACAGTTTGGCGTTTCCCGAGCTCGTCCTTAGACAAGGCTGGAACCACGGGGGCCGGTTATCCACGTCCTTCACCTGCACCGTGATGGAGGCTACGGAGGTGAAGAAGGGCTTGTCGGAGGCCGAGCCGTCCAGCGTATCCTGAAACAATGTGACGAGAGGGGTCAAAGGTCACGGAGGCCACACGCGGGACGTCATGGTAGGTAAACTTCGGTAACTTTACCTGCACGTGTAGCACCAGAGAGATCTTCTGCACCACGTCGTAGTCCAGGAGGCTTTTCACGATTATCTTTGGAGAGTTGATGTTTTCCAGACGGAAATATTTATCCTGGGTTAACGAGAGAGAGAAAACACATCTCATATATATATATATACTGTGTATATGTATATATAAATATATATACATATATACAGTATAATAATTATATATATATACAGTAATTATTATAATTATTATATATATATATATATAATATATAGAATTATATATAGATATATAGATATAATTATAATATATATATTAAATATATATATATATATAATAATTATATATGTATTATCTATATATAAAATTATATTTATAATATATATATATATAATAATTATATGTATAATAATTAGGATTTAAAAATATAACTATATATATAAATATAAAGCCAAGAATAAAATTGGTTCTGTGCGATTGTTTGCGTACATTCTTTTTATTTTGTGTTCTTTGCTTGAGGTCATAAATATTGTTATGAAAAGTCACTGTATATTATGTCGTGATAAAAAAAAGAAGTATAATATAGAATGTCAGAAGAAAATGTCAACAAAATAAATGTATTTGTTTGTGCTTCGAATTTGGTTCCATTTGGACTTGAAACATTGTTTTATGGAGCCGAGGGTTATGGTGCAGCTATACTTTATAATAGTAATAAAATAATAAAACGAGGTCTGCACAAGACGGCCACCACTTTATTTCTTTTCACACCCTCCTGAAACATCTCTTCTCTTCTCTTCCTTCTGTTTGATCCTTCACAATAAAAGACCCGGTCCACATACTCCCAGAACACTGCTACCGAGAGAGCTGTTAAAAGTAACTAACTATAATAGTGTACATTAATATTAATGAGCTCAAAGTGCAGCTCTGCGCAGCCTTTGAGAGTCTGCAAAACTATGTCCTGAGAATGTAATTCAGAAAGTATAATATGCCATAAAAAAACACATAAAAAGGTTATTGTATAATATGTCTATGCACTGAATACATAATAAATGAACGCCTAGTTTGGATGTTCCGTCAGTATCTTGCTGTCCTAGTAATAATAATTGATAATAATAATAATAACACAAGTCATAATTTAATCTTCTTACTGTGGCCGGCTCTAAGCGGTAGAACAGCGGCTCTGAATCGACGTCCGATGCTTCGATCAGTCCGACACTCGAGTTCACTGGTATGAGCTGCAGGAGAGGACAGTACCAGAGTCAGCATCACACACACACACACACACACACACACAGCAGCAGCCCTCACCTCGTTCACCTCCAGGACGTAGTGGCTTTGTGCAAAGTTGGGAGGGTTGTCGTTCTCGTTTTCCACCAGAACCTCCACAGACTCGTTCACCTGGAGGAGAAAACCGGCAAGCGGTGCGTTCACTGACCGCCGTTCACCGGACGATCACGGTTGGGCATCTTTGTTGATATCGTGTTCCGCTTTACTCACGGAGCTGAAGCCGACCTTGCTGCACTGCACCCAGACCACCAGAGCTGCACTGGGCAGCGACTGAGAAAGACATGGCGGTTGTATGTAAGTTCATCCACCAGGGGGCGACTACGCTTGTATAGAAGTCTACACTTCATGTGTGACAGCTGCATTCTCTCTCCTGACCACAAGGGGGCGACTCCTCTGGTTGCATATAAGTCTATGCTTCATGTGTTAAAGCTACATTCTCTTCCCTGACCACCAGGGGGCGACTCCTCTGGTTGTATAGAAGTCTATGCTTCATGTGTTAAAGCTACATTCTCTTCCCTGACCACCAGGGGGCGACTCCTCTGGTTGTATAGAAGTCTATGCTTCATGTGTTAAAGCTACATTATCTTCCCTGACCACCAGGGGGCGACTCCTCTGGTTGTATAGAAGTCTATGCTTCATGTGTTAAAGCTGCATTATCTCTCCTGACCACCAGGGGGCGACTACTCTGGTTGTATAGAAGTCTATGCTTCATGTGTTAAAGCTGCATTCTCTCCCCTGACCACCAGGGGGCGACTCCTCTGGTTGTATAGAAGTCTATGCATCATGTGTTAAAGCTGCATTCTCTCCCCTGACCACCAGGGGGCGACTCCTCTGGTTGTATAGAAGTCTATGCTTCATGTGTTAAAGCTGCATTCTCTCCCCTGACCACCAGGGGGCGACTACTCTGGTTGTATAGAAGTATATGCTTCATGTGTTAAAGCTGCATTCTCTCTCCTGACCACCAGGGGGCGACTCCTCTGGTTGCATAATCCCTGACAGATCCGTTAGAGGTCATGCTAAGTGAACACAGGCTCACCTCGTAGTCCAGGCCCTTCTTCACCATCAGGGCGTTCCCCTTCAGGTAGAACAGATCTTCGGGGTTCACCGAGATGCTCAGCGCCGCGTCGCTAACGGAGACGATGGTCACCAGCTGGAGGTCGGCCGTGTTGTTCTCTGGGACCGTGATGGGGCCTGAAGGCACCGTGCAGACTGAGAGGACAGAGCCGATTATTACCACGTCTCGTTGGTGGACTGTGCTACTGTGTGTACTGTGTGTACTGTGTGTACTGTGTGTACTGTGTGTACTGTGTGTACTGTGTGTACTATGTGTACTGTGTGTACTATGTGTACTGTGTGTACTGTGTGTACTGTGTACTGTAACCTGAACTGTATATACTCTATAAACTGTATACATTGTTGACATTTTGAGGAATTCCCTTTTCTTTCGGGTCCATGAGAAGACTGTCATGGTGAATATAAAACACAACAAGCCTTCATTACTGTAGCTTAGCTTAGCATAAACACTGTGGGTGCAAACAGCTAGCATGGCTCCGTCTGGCTCCATTAAAACACCAAACTAGACCAACGTGACCTCTTTCTCGCTCTCTGGGCTCACTATACGTGAACACAAGTGTAACAGAGATATCCATAACCCATAAAGAGACATCCATAACCCATAAAGAGACATCCATAACCCATAAAGAGATATCCATGACCCATAAAGAGATATCATAACCCATAAAGAGACATCCATGACCCATAAAGAGACATCCATAACCCATAAAGAGACATCCATAACCCATAAAGAGATATCCATAACCCATAAAGAGACATCCATAACCCATAAAGAGACATCCATGACCCATAAAGAGACATCCATAACCCATAAAGAGACATCCATGACCCATAAAGAGACATCCATAACCCATAAAGAGATATCCATAACCCATAAAGAGACATCCATGACCCATAAAGAGATATCCATAACCCATAAAGAGACATCCATAACCCATAAAGAGACATCCATAACCCATAAAGAGACATCCATAACCCAGAAAGAGACATCCATAACCCATAAAGAGACATCCATAACCCAGAAAGAGACATCCATAACCCATAAAGAGATATCCATGACCCATACAGAGACATCCATAACCCATAAAGAGACATCCATAACCCATAAAGAGACATCCATAACCCATAAAGAGATATCCATTACCCATAAAGAGACATCCATAACCCATAAAGAGACATCCATAACCCAGAAAGAGACATCCATAACCCATAAAGAGACATCCATAACCCATAAAGAGACATCCATAACCCATAAAGAGACATCCATGACCCATAAAGAGACATCCATGACCCATAAAGAGACATCCATAACACATAAAGAGATATCCATAACCCATACAGAGATATCCATAACCCATAAAGAGACATCCATAACCCATAAAGAGATATCCATAACCCATACAGAGACATCCATAACCCATAAAGAGACATCCATGACCCATAAAGAGACATCCATGACTCTTCTTTTTTGGCTCTCTTCAAAGGCGGTCGCATTTTTCTTCCCTCTCCTCCCCATGACCTTCCCTTCCCTGCTTGGCTCCTATCGTCATGTCTTGTCTTGTCTTATACTTGAGAGACTCTCTCAGCATCGCTCTTCGAACTAAAAACCATGGACCTGATCAACTGGTCTCTGAACGCAATTGACACCGTCTTCTCGACGAGAAGCTCAGGTTCGGGGGAACCTGCCTGTCCTGCCGGGACGTGTGTTGCTGGTTACACGATGGACGCGTGGGGGAAGTGGCGTGTCGTGTGCCTAGCAGCCCTTTCCGTGGAGGACGTAGAAGACATCTACCTATTCGGAACTATGATTACAGGATTTCTGCTGTTTGGATTTGGCGCTGTCCTTGTTTATCGGAAAATTAAGGAAACGGTGACAGCTGTTAAAAGCCCCCTAAGGCTGCCCGACATGATTGACGCGTTGGGCAGAGTTGTTGGCACTCAGACTTTGGCATTAAACCGTCAGAATGACAACATCGTGGAGAAGCTGATGGCTCTGCAAATGAAATTGGATCGATTTGAAATCCTATTGGCAAACGGGAGGAAAATGGAGGAATAGTAGGTGCGCAAAATTGACAATGCAGCTACTGGAAGACCAAACAATCCCAATCTTATCTGCTTTCGGCTCCCTCTACCAGGACGGGCCTTGGCCAAGGCCGTGACTGGAACAACAACTCCCCCGAAGATCACTGAAGCGAGACCCTCTCTCATTCCCTTCCCCCTATCCACAGACACCTGTGGTTGTTTTCTCCCCAGGACCCTTCAAGGCTATCTCCATGGCAACGACCATCTTGCGGTCTGAGAACTCTGTCTGTTGTGGCCTGGGGGAGGACGACATATCAGGCCACTCACACACGAACTTCAACACACTGATTTGCATTCACTACCCCCACCCCCATCCCACGCCTTCGTCTGCTTCGTCCCCCCAGTGTGACAGGACGGGGTCTGTGGCTGGCGCTGTAATGGCTGACGGACCGGGCTGGCTGCTTGTCGGTGCTGGTCATCTTCTGCCTCCAATGGCTGGGCTTAGATCACCCAGTCTTTGGCTTACCTCCCCTCCCCCCTTCCTACTCATTGCAAGTCATGTTTAAGATGTATGTGCTTATGTGCTAAGGTGTTTTTTCCTGCTCCCACACTGTACCCCTCTAGGGGCATAGTCGGGGGGTTGTTTTTTTCTTGCCTCTCTTCCCTCATGTTATGCTGTAATCTTCCATCCACCCTTTCTTTGCAATTTCGTTGCTTTTGTACCTGTACTCTAGTCAATGACAATAAAACCGAATACCATACCATACCATACCATAAAGAGACATCCATAACCCATAAAGAGACATCCATAACCCATAAAGAGACATCCATAACCCATAAAGAGACATCCATGACCCATAAAGAGACATCCATAACCCATAAAGAGACATCCATAACCCAGAAAGAGACATCCATAACCCATAAAGAGACATCCATGACCCATAAAGAGACATCCATGACCCATAAAGAGACATCCATGACCCATAAAGAGACATCCATAACCCATAAAGAGACATCCATAACCCAGAAAGAGACATCCATAACCGATAAAGAGACATCCATGACCCATAAAGAGACATCCATAACCCAGAAAGAGATATCCATTACCCATAAAGAGACATCCATAACCCATAAAGAGACATCCATAACCCATAAAGAGATATCCATTACCCATAAAGAGATATCCATAACCCATAAAGAGACATCCATAACCCATAAAAAGATAACCATTACCCATAAAGAGACATCCATAACCCATAAAGAGACATCCATAACCCAGAAAGAGACATCCATAACCCATAAAGAGACATCCATGACCCATAAAGAGACATCCATAACCCAGAAAGAGACATCCATAACCCATAAAGAGACATCCATAACCCATAAAGAGACATCCATAACCCATAAAGAGACATCCATAACCCATAAAGAGATATCCATTACCCATAAAGAGATATCCATAACCCATAAAGAGACATCCATAACCCATAAAGAGATATCCATTACCCATAAAGAGACATCCATAACCCAGAAAGAGACATCCATAACCCAGAAAGAGACATCCATAACCCATAAAGAGACATCCATAACCCATAAAGAGACATCCATAACCCATACAGAGACATCCATGACCCATAAAGAGACATCCATAACCCATAAAGAGACATCCATAACACATAAAGAGATATCCATAACCCATAAAGAGACATCCATGACCCATAAAGAGACATCCATGACCCATAAAGAGACATCCATAACCCATAAAGAGACATCCATAACCCATAAAGAGACATCCATGACCCATAAAGAGATATCCATAACCCATACAGAGACATCCATGACCCATAAAGAGACATCCATAACCCATAAAGAGACATTCATAACCCATAAAGAGACATCCATAACCCATAAAGAGATATCCATAACCCATACAGAGATATCCATAACCCATAAAGAGATATCCATGACCCATAAAGAGACATCCATGACACATAAAGAGACATCCATAACCCATAAAGAGACATCCATAACCCATAAAGAGATATCCATAACCCATACAGAGATATCCATGACCCATAAAGAGACATCCATAACCCATAAAGAGACATCCATGACCCATAAAGAGACATCCATGACCCATAAAGAGACATCCATGACCCATAAAGAGATATCCATAACCCATAAAGAGACATCCATGACCCATAAAGAGACATCCATAACCCATAAAGAGACATCCATAACACATAAAGAGATATCCATGACCCATACAGAGACATCCATAACCCATAAAGAGACATCCATAACCCATAAAGAGACATCCATAACCCATAAAGAGATATCCATAACCCATACAGAGATATCCATGACCCATAAAGAGACATCCATAACCCATAAAGAGACATCCATGACCCATAAAGAGACATCCATGACCCATAAAGAGACATCCATAACCCATAAAGAGATATCCATAACCCATAAAGAGACATCCATGACCCATAAAGAGACATCCATAACCCATAAAGAGACATCCATAACACATAAAGAGATATCCATGACCCATACAGAGACATCCATAACCCATAAAGAGACATCCATAACCCATAAAGAGACATCCATGACCCATAAAGAGACATCCATGACCCATAAAGAGATATCCATGACCCATAAAGAGATATCATAACCCATAAAGAGACATCCATGACCCATAAAGAGATATCCATAACCCATAAAGAGACATCCATAACCCATAAAGAGATATCCATGACCCATAAAGAGATATCATAACCCATAAAGAGACATCCATGACCCATAAAGAGACATCCATAACCCATAAAGAGACATCCATGACCCATAAAGAGACATCCATAACCCATAAAGAGATATCCATAACCCATAAAGAGACATCCATGACCCATAAAGAGACATCCATAACCCATAAAGAGACATCCATAACCCATAAAGAGATATCCATGACCCATAAAGAGATATCATAACCCATAAAGGATGCACTGAGTACCTATCTCCTCTTTTTTCTCTCCTTAAGGATGAATTTTCATCTCTCAATCACACGTTACTAACTCTGCTTTCTCCCCGGAGTCCTTGACTTCACGTCTCATGGGGTCATCGGACCCTATGAGACATCGCCTGATGGATCATCTGCCTGATGGATCATTCCTGAATGCCGGAATTCTGCTCCTGACTACGCACTGTCCCTTCTTGAGACTCGCCCCTCCTCCCCCCACCGCCATCTGCCTGATGGATCGGAGTCTCCATCGTGGAATATGCCTACTATGAACTATTCATACACTCTGTCATATTCATCGTGAATGTATTTTAAAAGACTATCCTTCTGTCATATTCATTGCATCATTCCATAAAATCTGTCCTTCCTACAGGACATCTATTGCATCTGTCCATGAAGAGTTATCCATCCTAAAGAGACATCCATGACAGATAAAGAGACATCCTTAACCCATAAAGAGAAATCTATAATAAAGAGATATCCATAACCCATAAAGAGACATCCATAACCCATAAAGAGACATCCATGACCCATAAAGAGACATCCATAACCCATAAAGAGATATCCATAACCCATAAAGAGACATCCATAACCCATAAAGAGACATCCATTACCCATAAAGAGACATCCATAACCCATAAAGAGATATCCATAACCCATAAAGAGACATCCATGACCCATAAAGAGACATCCATAACCCATAAAGAGACATCCATTACCCATAAAGAGACATCCATAACCCATAAAGAGACATCCATAACCCATAAAGAGATATCCATAACCCATAAAGAGACATCCATAACCCATAAAGAGACATCCATAACCCATAAAGAGACATCCATAACCCATAAAGAGACATCCATAACCCATAAAGAGACATCCATGACCCATAAAGAGACATCCATAACCCATAAAGAGACATCCATAACCCAGAAAGAGACATCCATAACCCATAAAGAGACATCCATAACCCATAAAGAGACATCCATAACCCATAAAGAGACATCCATAACCCATAAAGAGACATCCATAACCCATAAAGAGACATCCATAACCCATAAAGAGACATCCATAACCCATAAAGAGACATCCATAACCCATAAAGAGACATCCATAACCCATAAAGAGACATCCATAACCCATAAAGAGATATCCATTACCCATAAAGAGACATCCATAACCCATAAAGAGACATCCATAACCCATAAAGAGACATCCATAACCCATAAAGAGACATCCATAACCCATAAAGAGACATCCATAACCCATAAAGAGACATCCATGACCCATAAAGAGACATCCATAACCCATAAAGAGACATCCATAACCCATAAAGAGACATCCATAACCCATAAAGAGACATCCATAACCCATAAAGAGACATCCATAACCCATAAAGAGACATCCATACCCCATAAAGAGACATCCATAACCCATAAAGAGATATCCATAACCCATACAGAGACATCCATGACCCATAAAGAGACATCCATGACCCATAAAGAGACATCCATAACCCATAAAGAGACATCCATAACCCAAAGAGACATCCATAACCCATAAAGAGACATCCATAACCCATAAAGAGACATCCATAACCCATAAAGAGACATCCATAACCCATAAAGAGACATCCATGACCCATAAAGAGACATCCATAACCCAGAAAGAGACATCCATAACCCATAAAGAGACATCCATGACCCATAAAGAGACATCCATAACCCATAAAGAGACATCCATAACCCATAAAGAGACATCCATAACCCATAAAGAGACATCCATAACCCATAAAGAGATATCCATAACCCATAAAGAGACATCCATAACCCATACAGAGACATCCATAACCCATAAAGTGACATCCATGACCCATAAAGAGACATCCATAACCCATAAAGAGACATCCATAACCCATAAAGAGACATCCATAACCCAGAAAGAGACATCCATAACCCATAAAGAGACATCCATGACCCATAAAGAGACATCCATAACCCATAAAGAGACATCCATAACCCATAAAGAGATATCCATAACCCATAAAGAGACATCCATAACCCATAAAGAGACATCCATAACCCATAAAGAGACATCCATAACCCATAAAGAGACATCCATAACCCATAAAGAGATCATACCCATAAAGAGACATCCATAACCCATAAAGAGACATCCATAACCCATAAAGAGACATCCATAACCCATAAAGAGACATCCATAACCCATAAAGAGACATCCATAACCCATAAAGAGACATCCATAACCCATAAGAGACATCCATAACCCATAAAGAGACATCCATAACCCATAAAGAGACATCCATAACCCATAAAGAGACATCCATAACCCATAAAGAGACATCCATAACCCATAAAGAGACATCCATACCCATAAAGAGACATCCATAACCCATAAAGAGACATCCATAACCCATAAAGAGACATCCATAACCCATAAAGAGACATCCATAACCCATAAAGAGACATCCATAACCCATAAAGAGACATCCATAACCCATAAAGAGACATCCATAACCCATAAAGAGACATCCATAACCCATAAAGAGACATCCATGACCCATAAAGAGACATCCATAACCCATAAAGAGACATCCATAACCCATAAAGAGACATCCATAACCCATAAAGAGACATCCATAACCCATAAAGAGACATCCATAACCCATAAAGAGACATCCATAACCCATAAAGAGACATCCATAACCCATAAAGAGACATCCATAACCCATAAAGAGACATCCATAACCCATAAAGAGACATCCATAACCCATAAAGAGACATCCATAACCCATAAAGAGACATCCATAACCCATAAAGAGACATCCATAACCCATAAAGAGACATCCATAACCCATAAAGAGACATCCATAACCCATAAAGAGACATCCATAACCCATAAAGAGACATCCATAACCCATAAAGAGACATCCATAACCCATAAAGAGACATCCATAACCCATAAAGAGACATCCATAACCCATAAAGAGACATCCATGACCCATAAAGAGACATCCATAACCCATAAAGAGACATCCATAACCCATAAAGAGACATCCATAACCCATAAAGAGACATCCATAACCCATAAAGAGACATCCATAACCCATAAAGAGACATCCATAACCCATAAAGAGATATCCATAACCCATAAAGAGACATCCATAACCCATAAAGAGACATCCATGACCCATAAAGAGACATCCATAACCCATAAAGAGACATCCATAACCCATAAAGAGACATCCATAACCCATAAAGAGACATCCATAACCCATAAAGAGATATCCATAACCCATAAAGAGACATCCATGACCCATAAAGAGACATCCATAACCCATAAAGAGACATCCATTACCCATAAAGAGACATCCATAACCCATAAAGAGACATCCATAACCCATAAAGAGACATCCATAACCCATAAAGAGACATCCATAACCCATAAAGAGACATCCATAACCCATAAAGAGACATCCATAACCCATAAAGAGACATCCATAACCCATAAAGAGACATCCATAACCCATAAAGAGACATCCATAACCCATAAAGAGACATCCATAACCCATAAAGAGACATCCATAACCCATAAAGAGATATCCATAACCCATAAAGAGACATCCATAACCCATAAAGAGACATCCATAACCCATAAAGAGACATCCATAACCCATAAAGAGACATCCATAACCCATAAAGAGACATCCATAACCCATAAAGAGACATCCATAACCCATAAAGAGACATCCATAACCCATAAAGAGACATCCATAACCCATAAAGAGACATCCATAACCCATAAAGAGACATCCATAACCCATAAAGAGACATCCATGACCCATAAAGAGACATCCATAACCCATAAAGAGACATCCATAACCCATAAAGAGACATCCATAACCCATAAAGAGACATCCATAACCCATAAAGAGACATCCATAACCCATAAAGAGACATCCATAACCCATAAAGAGACATCCATAACCCATAAAGAGACATCCATAACCCATAAAGAGACATCCATAACCCATAAAGAGACATCCATAACCCATAAAGAGACATCCATAACCCATAAAGAGACATCCATAACCCATAAAGAGACATCCATAACCCATAAAGTGACATTCATAACCCATAAAGAGACATCCATAACCCATAAAGAGACATCCATGACCCATAAAGAGACATCCATAACCCATAAAGAGACATTCATAACCCATAAAGAGACATCCATAACCCCGAATGAGGCATCCATGACCCATAAAGAGACATCCATAACCCAAAAGAGACATCCATAACCCATAAAGAGATATCCATAACCCATAAAGAGACATCCATAACCCATAAAGAGACATCCATGACCCATAAAGAGACATCCATAACCCATAAAGAGACATCCATAACCCATAAAGAGACATCCATAACCCATAAAGAGACATCCATAACCCATAAAGAGACATCCATAACCCATAAAGAGACATCCATAACCCATAAAGAGACATCCATAACCCATAAAGAGACATCCATAACCCATAAAGAGACATCCATAACCCATAAAGAGACATCCATAACCCATAAAGAGACATCCATAACCCATAAAGAGACATCCATAACCCATAAAGAGACATCCATAACCCATAAAGAGACATCCATAACCCATAAAGAGACATCCATAACCCATAAGAGACATCCATAACCCATAAAGAGACATCCATAACCCATAAAGAGACATCCATAACCCATAAAGAGACATCCATAACCCATAAAGAGACATCCATAACCCATAAAGAGACATCCATAACCCATAAAGAGACATCCATAACCCATAAAGAGACATCCATAACCCATAAAGAGACATCCATAACCCATAAAGAGACATCCATAACCCATAAAGAGACATCCATAACCCATAAAGAGACATCCATAACCCATAAAGAGACATCCATAACCCATAAAGAGACATCCATAACCCATAAAGAGACATCCATAACCCATAAAGAGACATCCATGACCCATAAAGAGACATCCATAACCCAGAAAGAGACATCCATAACCTATAAAGAGACATCCATAACCCATAAAGAGACATCCATGACCCATAAAGAGACATCCATAACCCATAAAGAGACATCCATAACCCAGAAAGAGATATCCATTACCCATAAAGAGACATCCATAACCCATAAAGAGACATCCATAACCCATAAAGAGACATCCATAACCCATAAAGAGACATCCATAACCCATAAAGAGACATCCATAACCCATAAAGAGACATCCATAACCCATAAAGAGACATCCATAACCCATAAAGAGACATCCATAACCCAATAAAGAGACATCCATAACCTATACAGAGACATCCATAACCCATAAAGAGACATCCATAACCCATAAAGAGACATCCATAACCCAGAAAGAGACATCCATAACCCATAAAGAGACATCCATAACCCATAAAGAGACATCCATAACCCATAAAGAGACATCCATAACCCATAAAGAGACATCCATAACCCATAAAGAGATATCCATAACCCATAAAGAGACATCCATAACCCATAAAGAGACATCCATGACCCATAAAGAGACATCCATAACCCATAAAGAGACATCCATGACCCATAAAGAGACATCCATAACCCATAAAGAGACATCCATGACCCATAAAGAGACATCCATAACCCATAAAGAGACATCCATAACCCATAAAGAGACATCCATGACCCATAAAGAGACATCCATAACCCATAAAGAGACATCCATGACCCATAAAGAGACATCCATAACCCATAAAGAGACATTCATAACCCATAAAGAGACATCCATAACCCATTAAAGAGACATCCATAACCCTAAAGAGACATCCATAACCCATAAAGAGACATCCATAACCCATAAAGAGACATCCATAACCCATAAAGAGATATCCATTACCCATAAAGAGACATCCATAACCCATAAAGAGACATCCATAACCCATAAAGAGATATCCATAACCCATAAAGAGATATCCATAACCCATAAAGAGACATCCATAACCCATAAAAAGATGACCATTACCCATAAAGAGACATCCATAACCCATAAAGAGACATCCATAACCCAGAAAGAGACATCCATAACCCATAAAGAGACATCCATAACCCATAAAGAGACATCCATAACCCATACAGAGATATCCATAACCCATAAAGAGATATCCATGACCCATAAAGAGACATCCATGACCCATAAAGAGACATCCATAACCCATAAAGAGACATCCATAACCCATAAAGAGACATCCATAACCCAGAAAGAGATATCCATTACCCATAAAGAGACATCCATAACCCATAAAGAGACATCCATAACCCATAAAGAGACATCCATAACCCATAAAGAGACATCCATAACCCATAAAGAGACATCCATAACCCATAAAGAGACATCCATAACCCATAAAGAGACATCCATAACCCATAAAGAGACATCCATAACCCATAAAGAGACATCCATAACCCATAAAGAGACATCCATAACCCATAAAGAGACATCCATAACCCATAAAGAGACATCCATGACCCATAAAGAGACATCCATAACCCATAAAGAGACATCCATGACCCATAAAGAGACATCCATAACCCATAAAGAGATATCCATAACCCATAAAGAGACATCCATAACCCATAAAGAGACATCCATACCCCATAAAGAGACATCCATAACCCATAAAGAGATATCCATAACCCATACAGAGACATCCATGACCCATAAAGAGACATCCATAACCCATAAAGAGACATCCATAACCCATAAAGAGACATCCATAACCCATAAAGAGACATCCATAACCCATAAAGAGACATCCATAACCCAGAAAGAGACATCCATAACCCATAAAGAGACATCCATAACCCATACAGAGACATCCATAACCCATAAAGAGACATCCATAACCCATAAAGAGACATCCATTACCCATAAAGAGACATCCATAACCCATAAAGAGACATCCATAACCCATAAAGAGACATCCATAACCCATAAAGAGACATCCATAACCCATAAAGAGACATCCATAACCCATAAAGAGACATCCATGACCCATAAAGAGACATCCATAACCCATAAAGAGACATCCATAACCCATACAGAGACATCCATGACCCATAAAGAGACATCCATGACCCATAAAGAGACATCCATAACCCAGAGACATCCATAACCCATAAAGAGACATCCATGACCCATAAAGAGACATCCATAACCCATAAAGAGACATCCATAACCCATACAGAGATATCCATAACCCATAAAGAGACATCCATAACCCATAAAGAGATATCCATAACCCATAAAGAGACATCCATAACCCATAAAGAGATATCCATAACCCATAAAGAGACATCCATAACCCATAAAGAGACATCCATAACCCATAAAGAGACATCCATAACCCATAAAGAGACATCCATAACCCATAAAGAGACATCCATAACCCATAAAGAGACATCCATGACCCATAAAGAGACATCCATAACCCATAAAGAGACATCCATGACCCATAAAGAGACATCCATGACCCATAAAGAGACATCCATAACCCATAAAGAGACATCCATAACCCATAAAGAGACATCCATAACCCATAAAGAGACATCCATGACCCATAAAGAGACATCCATAACCCATAAAGAGACATCCATAACCCATAAAGAGACATCCATAACCCATAAAGAGACATCCATAACCCATAAAGAGACATCCATAACCCATAAAGAGACATCCATAACCCATAAAGAGACATCCATAACCCATAAAGAGATCCATAACCCATAAAGAGACATCCATAACCCATAAAGAGACATCCATAACCCATAAAGAGACATCCATAACCCATAAAGAGACATCCATAACCATAAAGAGACATCCATAACCCATAAAGAGACATCCATAACCCATAAAGAGACATCCATAACCCATAAAGAGACATCCATAACCCATAAAGAGACATCCATAACCCATAAAAGAGACATCCATAACCCATAAAGAGACATCCATAACCCATAAAGAGACATCCATAACCCATAAAGAGACATCCATAACCCATAAAGAGACATCCATAACCCATAAAGAGACATCCATAACCCATAAAGAGACATCCATAACCCATAAAGAGACATCCATAACCCATAAAGAGACATCCATAACCCATAAAGAGACATCCATGACCCATAAAGAGACATCCATAACCCATAAAGAGACATCCATAACCCATAAAGAGACATCCATAACCCATAAAGAGACATCCATGACCCATAAAGAGACATCCATAACCCATAAAGAGATATCCATAACCCATAAAGAGACATCCATGACCCATAAAGAGACATCCATAACCCATAAAGAGACATCCATAATAAAGAGACATCCATAACCCATAAAGAGACATCCATAACCCAGAAAGAGACATCCATAACCCATAAAGAGACATCCATAACCCATAAAGAGACATCCATAACCCAGAAAGAGACATCCATAACCCATAAAGAGACATCCATAACCCATAAAGAGACATCCATAACCCATAAAGAGAGATCCAAAACCCACAAAGAGACTACCATAACCCATAAAGAGACACCCAAGACCCATAAAGAGAGATCCATAACCCATAAAGAGACATCCATAACCCATAAAGAGACATCCATAACCCATAAAGAGACATCCATAACCCATAAAGAGACATCCATAACCCATAAAGAGACATCCATAACCCATAAAGAGACATCCATAACCCATAAAGAGACATCCATAACCCATAAAGAGACATCCATAACCCATAAAGAGACATCCATAACCCATACAGAGACATCCATAACCCATAAAGAGACATCCATAACCCATAAAGAGACATCCATAACCCAGAAAGAGACATCCATAACCCATAAAGAGACATCCATAACCCATAAAGAGACATCCATGACCCATAAAGAGACATCCATAACCCATAAAGAGACATTCATAACCCATAAAGAGACATCCATGACCCATAAAGAGACATCCATAACCCATAAAGAGACATCCATAACCCATAAAGAGACATCCATAACCCATAAAGAGACATCCATAACCCATAAAGAGACATCCATAACCCATAAAGAGATATCCATAACCCATAAAGAGACATCCATAACCCATAAAGAGACATCCATGACCCATAAAGAGACATCCATAACCCATAAAGAGATATCCATAACCCATAAAGAGACATCCATGACCCATAAAGAGACATCCATAACCCATAAAGAGACATCCATAACCCATAAAGAGATATCCATAACCCATAAAGAGACATCCATAACCCATAAAGAGACATCCATAACCCATAAAGAGACATCCATAACCCATAAAGAGACATCCATAACCCATAAAGAGACATCCATGACCCATAAAGAGACATCCATAACCCATAAAGAGATATCCATAACCCATAAAGAGATATCCATGACCCATAAAGAGACATCCATGACCCATAAAGAGACATCCATAACCCATAAAGAGACATCCATAACCCATAAAGAGACATCCATAACCCAGAAAGAGACATCCATAACCCATAAAGAGACATCCATAACCCATAAAGAGACATCCATAACCCATAAAGAGACATCCATAACCCATAAAGAGACATCCATAACCCATAAAGAGACATCCATAACCCATAAAGAGACATCCATAACCCATAAAGAGACATCCATAACCTATACAGAGACATCCATAACCCATAAAGAGACATCCATAACCCATAAAGAGACATCCATAACCCAGAAAGAGACATCCATAACCCATAAAGAGACATCCATAACCCATAAAGAGACATCCATAACCCATAAAGAGACATCCATGACCCATAAAGAGACATCCATAACCCATAAAGAGACATCCATAACACATAAAGAGATATCCATAACCCATACAGAGATATCCATAACCCATAAAGAGACATCCATAACCCATAAAGAGACATCCATAACCCATAAAGAGACATCCATAACCCATAAAGAGACATTCATAACCCATAAAGAGACATCCATGACCCATAAAGAGACATCCATAACCCATAAAGAGACATCCATAACCCATAAAGAGACATCCATAACCCATAAAGAGACATCCATAACCCATAAAGAGACATCCATAACCCATAAAGAGATATCCATAACCCATAAAGAGATATCCATGACCCATAAAGAGACATCCATGACCCATAAAGAGACATCCATAACCCATAAAGAGACATCCATAACCCAGAAAGAGATATCCATTACCCATAAAGAGACATCCATAACCCATAAAGAGACATCCATAACCCATAAAGAGACATCCATAACCCATACAGAGACATCCATAACCCATAAAGAGACATCCATTACCCATAAAGAGACATCCATAACCCATAAAGAGACATCCATAACCCATAAAGAGACATCCATAACCCATAAAGAGATATCCATTACCCATAAAGAGATATCCATAACCCATAAAGAGACATCCATAACCCATAAAGAGATATCCATTACCCATAAAGAGACATCCATAACCCATAAAGAGACATCCATAACCCAGAAAGAGACATCCATAACCCATAAAGAGACATCCATAACCCATAAAGAGACATCCATAACCCATAAAGAGACATCCATAACCCATAAAGAGACATCCATAACCCAGAAAGAGACATCCATAACCCATAAAGAGACATCCATAACCCATAAAGAGATATCCATAACCCATAAAGAGACATCCATGACCCATAAAGAGACATCCATAACCCATAAAGAGACATCCATAACCCATAAAGAGACATCCATAACCCATAAAGAGATATCCATAACCCATAAAGAGACATCCATAACCCATAAAGAGACATCCATAACCCATAAAGAGACATCCATAACCCATAAAGAGACATCCATAACCCATAAAGAGACATCCATAACCCATAAAGAGACATCCATTACCCATAAAGAGACATCCATAACCCATAAAGAGACATCCATAACCCATAAAGAGACATCCATAACCCATAAAGAGATATCCATAACCCATACAGAGACATCCATAACCCATAAAGAGACATCCATGACCCATAAAGAGACATCCATGACCCATAAAGAGACATCCATAACCCATAAAGAGACATCCATAACCCATAAAGAGACATCCATAACCCATAAAGAGACATCCATAACCCATAAAGAGACATCCATAACCCATAAAGAGACATCCATAACCCATAAAGAGACATCCATAACCCATAAAGAGACATCCATAACCCATAAAGAGACATCCATGACCCATAAAGAGACATCCATAACCCATACAGAGACATCCATGACCCATAAAGAGACATCCATGACCCATAAAGAGACATCCATAACCCATAAAGAGACATCCATAACCCATAAAGAGACATCCATAACCCATAAAGAGACATCCATAACCCATAAAGAGACATCCATAACCCATACAGAGATATCCATAACCCATAAAGAGACATCCATAACCCATAAAGAGATATCCATAACCCATACAGAGACATCCATAACCCATAAAGAGACATCCATGACCCATAAAGAGACATCCATAACCCATAAAGAGACATCCATAACCCATAAAGAGACATCCATGACCCATAAAGAGACATCCATAACCCATAAAGAGACATCCATAACCCATAAAGAGACATCCATAACCCATAAAGAGACATCCATAACCCATAAAGAGACATCCATGACCCATAAAGAGATATCCATAACCCATACAGAGACATCCATGACCCATAAAGAGACATCCATGACCCATAAAGAGACATCCATAACCCATAAAGAGACATCCATAACCCATAAAGAGACATCCATAACCCAGAAAGAGACATCCATAACCGATAAAGAGACATCCATGACCCATAAAGAGACATCCATAACCCAGAAAGAGATATCCATTACCCATAAAGAGACATCCATAACCCATAAAGAGACATCCATAACCCATAAAGAGATATCCATTACCCATAAAGAGATATCCATAACCCATAAAGAGACATCCATAACCCATAAAGAGATATCCATTACCCATAAAGAGACATCCATAACCCATAAAGAGACATCCATAACCCATAAAGAGACATCCATAACCCATAAAGAGACATCCATAACCCATAAAGAGACATCCATAACCCAGAAAGAGACATCCATAACCCATAAAGAGACATCCATAACCCAGAAAGAGACATCCATAACCCATACAGAGATATCCATAACCCATAAAGAGATATCCATGACCCATAAAGAGACATCCATGACCCATAAAGAGACATCCATAACCCATAAAGAGACATCCATAACCCATAAAGAGACATCCATAACCCATAAAGAGACATCCATAACCCATAAAGAGATATCCATAACCCATAAAGAGACATCCATAACCCATAAAGAGACATCCATAACCCATAAAGAGACATCCATAACCCATAAAGAGACATCCATAACCCAGAAAGAGACATCCATAACCCATAAAGAGACATCCATAACCCAAAGAGACATCCATAACCCATAAAGAGACATCCATAACCCATAAAGAGACATCCATAACCCATAAAGAGACATCCATAACCCATAAAGAGACATCCATAACCCATAAAGAGACATCCATAACCCAGAAAGAGACATCCATAACCCATAAAGAGACATCCATAACCCATACAGAGACATCCATGACCCATAAAGAGACATCCATAACCCATAAAGAGACATCCATAACCCATAAAGAGACATCCATAACCCATAAAGAGATATCCATAACCCATACAGAGACATCCATAACCCATAAAGAGACATCCATGACCCATAAAGAGACATCCATGACCCATAAAGAGACATCCATAACCCATAAAGAGACATCCATGACCCATAAAGAGACATCCATAACCCATAAAGAGACATCCATAACCCATAAAGAGACATCCATAACCCATAAAGAGACATCCATAACCCATAAAGAGACATCCATAACCCATAAAGAGACATCCATGACCCATAAAGAGACATCCATAACCCATAAAGAGACATCCATAACCCATAAAGAGACATCCATAACCCATAAAGAGACATCCATAACCCATAAAGAGACATCCATAACCCATAAAGAGACATCCATAACCCATAAAGAGACATCCATAACCCATAAAGAGACATCCATGACCCATAAAGAGACATCCATAACCCAGAAAGAGACATCCATAACCCATAAAGAGACATCCATAACCCATAAAGAGACATCCATAACCCATAAAGAGATATCCATTACCCATAAAGAGATATCCATAACCCATAAAGAGACATCCATAACCCATAAAAAGATAACCATTACCCATAAAGAGACATCCATAACCCATAAAGAGACATCCATAACCCATAAAGAGACATCCATAACCCATAAAGAGACATCCATAACCCATAAAGAGACATCCATAACCCATAAAGAGACATCCATAACCCAGAAAGAGACATCCATAACCCATACAGAGATATCCATAACCCATAAAGAGATATCCATGACCCATAAAGAGACATCCATGACCCATAAAGAGACATCCATAACCCATAAAGAGACATCCATAACCCATAAAGAGACATCCATAACCCAGAAAGAGATATCCATTCCCCATAAAGAGACATCCATAACCCATAAAGAGACATCCATAACCCAGAAAGAGACATCCATAACCCATAAAGAGACATCCATAACCCATAAAGAGACATCCATAACCCATAAAGAGACATCCATAACCCATAAAGAGACATCCATAACCCATAAAGAGACATCCATAACCCATAAAGAGACATCCATAACCCATAAAGAGACATCCATAACCCATAAAGAGACATCCATAACCCATAAAGAGACATCCATGACCCATAAAGAGACATCCATAACCCATAAAGAGACATCCATAACCCATAAAGAGACATCCATAACCCATAAAGAGATATCCATAACCCATAAAGAGACATCCATAACCCATAAAGAGACATCCATAACCCATAAGACATCCATAACCCATAAAGAGACATCCATAACCCATAAAGAGACATCCATAACCCATAAAGAGACATCCATGACCCATAAAGAGACATCCATAACCCATAAAGAGACATCCATGACCCATAAAGAGACATCCATAACCCATAAAGAGACATTCATAACCCATAAAGAGACATCCATGACCCATAAAGAGACATCCATAACCCATAAAGAGACATCCATAACCCATAAAGAGACATCCATAACCCATAAAGAGACATCCATAACCCATAAAGAGACATCCATAACCCATAAAGAGATATCCATAACCCATAAAGAGACATCCATAACCCATAAAGAGACATCCATGACCCATAAAGAGACATCCATAACCCATAAAGAGATATCCATAACCCATAAAGAGACATCCATGACCCATAAAGAGACATCCATAACCCATAAAGAGACATCCATAACCCATAAAGAGATATCCATAACCCATAAAGAGACATCCATAACCCATAAAGAGACATCCATAACCCATAAAGAGACATCCATAACCCATAAAGAGACATCCATAACCCATAAAGAGACATCCATAACCCATAAAGAGACATCCATAACCCATAAAGAGACATCCATAACCCATAAAGAGACATCCATAACCCATAAAGAGACATCCATAACCCATAAAGAGACATCCATAACCCATAAAGAGACATCCATAACCCATACAGAGACATCCATGACCCATAAAGAGACATCCATGACCCATAAAGAGACATCCATAACCCATAAAGAGACATCCATAACCCATAAAGAGACATCCATAACCCATAAAGAGACATCCATAACCCATAAAGAGATATCCATAACCCATACAGAGACATCCATAACCCATAAAGAGACATCCATGACCCATAAAGAGACATCCATAACCCATAAGACATCCATAACCCATAAAGAGACATCCATACCCCATAAAGAGACATCCATAACCCATAAAGAGACATCCATAACCCATAAAGAGACATCCATGACCCATAAAGAGACATCCATAACCCATAAAGAGACATCCATAACCCATAAAGAGACATCCATGACCCATAAAGAGACATCCATAACCCATAAAGAGACATCCATAACCCATAAAGAGACATCCATGACCCATAAAGAGACATCCATAACCCATAAAGAGACATCCATAACCCATTAAGAGACATCCATAACCCAGAAAGAGACATCCATAACCGATAAAGAGACATCCATGACCCATAAAGAGACATCCATAACCCAGAAAGAGATATCCATTACCCATAAAGAGACATCCATAACCCATAAAGAGACATCCATAACCCATAAAGAGATATCCATTACCCATAAAGAGATATCCATAACCCATAAAGAGACATCCATAACCCATAAAGAGACATCCATTACCCATAAAGAGACATCCATAACCCATAAAGAGACATCCATAACCCAGAAAGAGACATCCATAACCCATAAAGAGACATCCATAACCCATAAAGAGACATCCATAACCCATAAAGAGACATCCATAACCCATAAAGAGACATCCATAACCCATAAAGAGACATCCATGACCCATAAAGAGACATCCATAACCCATAAAGAGACATCCATAACCCATAAAGAGACATCCATAACCCATAAAGAGACATCCATAACCCATAAAGAGACATCCATAACCCATAAAGAGACATCCATAACCCAGAAAGAGACATCCATAACCCATAAAGAGACATCCATAACCCATAAAGAGACATCCATAACCCATACAGAGACATCCATAACCCATAAAGAGACATCCATAACCCATAAAGAGACATCCATAACCCAGAAAGAGACATCCATAACCCATAAAGAGACATCCATAACCCATACAGAGACATCCATGACCCATAAAGAGACATCCATGACCCATAAAGAGACATCCATAACCCATAAAGAGACATCCATAACACATAAAGAGATATCCATAACCCATACAGAGATATCCATAACCCATAAAGAGACATCCATAACCCATAAAGAGACATCCATAACCCATAAAGAGACATCCATAACCCATAAAGAGACATCCATGACCCATAAAGAGACATCCATAACCCATAAAGAGACATCCATAACCCATAAAGAGACATCCATAACCCATAAAGAGACATCCATAACCCATAAAGAGACATCCATAACCCATAAAGAGACATCCATAACCCAGAAAGAGACATCCATAACCCATAAAGAGACATCCATAACCCATAAAGAGACATCCATAACCCATACAGAGACATCCATAACCCATAAAGAGACATCCATAACCCATAAAGAGACATCCATAACCCATAAAGAGACATCCATAACCCATAAAGAGACATCCATAACCCATAAAGAGACATCCATAACCCAGAAAGAGACATCCATAACCCATAAAGAGACATCCATAACCCATAAAGAGACATCCATGACCCATAAAGAGACATCCATAACCCATAAAGAGACATCCATAACCCAGAAAGAGACATCCATAACCGATAAAGAGACATCCATAACACATAAAGAGACATCCATAACCCATAAAGAGACATCCATAACCCATAAAGAGACATCCATAACCCATAAAGAGACATCCATAACCCATAAAGAGACATCCATAACCCATAAAGAGACATCCATAACCCATAAAGAGACATCCATAACCCATAAAGAGACATCCATAACCCATAAAGAGACATCCATAACCCATAAAGAGACATCCATAACCCATAAAGAGACATCCATAACCCATAAAGAGACATCCATAACCCATAAAGAGACATCCATAACCCATAAAGAGATATCCATAACCCATACAGAGACATCCATGACCCATAAAGAGACATCCATGACCCATAAAGAGACATCATAACCCATAAAGAGACATCCATAACCCATAAAGAGACATCCATAACCCAGAAAGAGACATCCATAACCCATAAAGAGACATCCATGACCCATAAAGAGACATCCATGACCCATAAAGAGACATCCATAACCCAGAAAGAGACATCCATAACCCATAAAGAGACATCCATAACCCATAAAGAGATATCCATAACCCATACAGAGATATCCATAACCCATAAAGAGACATCCATGACCCATAAAGAGACATCCATAACCCATAAAGAGACATCCATAACCCAGAAAGAGATATCCATTACCCATAAAGAGACATCCATAACCCATAAAGAGACATCCATAACCCATAAAGAGACATCCATAACCCATAAAGAGACATCCATAACCCATAAAGAGACATCCATAACCCATAAAGAGACATCCATAACCCATAAGAGACATCCATAACCCATAAAGAGACATCCATAACCCATAAAGAGACATCCATACCCATAAAGAGACATCCATGACCCATAAAGAGACATCCATAACCCATAAAGAGACATCCATAACCCATAAAGAGATATCCATAACCCATAAAGAGACATCCATAACCCATAAAGAGACATCCATAACCCACAAAGAGACATCCATAACCCATAAAGAGACATCCATAACCCACAAAGAGACATCCATAACCCATAAAGAGACATCCATAACCCAGAAAGAGACATCCATAACCCATAAAGAGACATCCATAACCTATACAGAGACATCCATAACCCATAAAGAGACATCCATAACCCATAAAGAGACATCCATAACCCATACAGAGACATCCATAACCCATAAAGAGACATCCATGACCCATAAAGAGACATCCATGACCCATAAAGAGACATCCATAACCCATAAAGAGACATCCATAACACATAAAGAGATATCCATAACCCATAAAGAGACATCCATAACCCATAAAGAGACATCCATAACCCATAAAGAGACATCCATAACCCATAAAGAGACATCCATAACCCATAAAGAGACATCCATAACCCATAAAGAGACATCCATAACCCATAAAGAGACATCCATAACCCATAAAGAGACATCCATAACCCATAAAGAGACATCCATAACCCAGAAAGAGACATCCATAACCCATAAAGAGACATCCATACCCCATAAAGAGACATCCATAACCCATAAAGAGATATCCATAACCCATAAAGAGACATCCATAACCCATAAAGAGATATCCATAACCCATAAAGAGATATCCATAACCCATAAAGAGACATCCATAACCCATACAGAGATATCCATAACCCATAAAGAGACATCCATAACCCATAAAGAGATATCCATAACCCATAAAGAGACATCCATAACCCATAAAGAGACATCCATAACCCATAAAGAGACATCCATAACCCATAAAGAGACATCCATAACCCATAAAGAGACATCCATAACCCATAAAGAGACATCCATAACCCATAAAGAGACATCCATAACCCATAAAGAGACATCCATAACCCATAAAGAGACATCCATAACCCATAAAGAGACATCCATAACCCATAAAGAGACATCCATAACCCATAAAGAGACATCCATAACCCATAAAGAGACATCCATAACCCATAAAGAGACATCCATAACCCATAAAGAGACATCCATAACCCATAAAGAGACATCCATAACCCATAAAGAGACATCCATAACCCATAAAGAGACATCCATAACCCATAAAGAGACATCCATAACCCATAAAGAGACATCCATAACCCATAAAGAGACATCCATAACCCATAAGAGACATCCATAACCCATAAAGAGACATCCATGACCCATAAAGAGACATCCATAACCCATAAAGAGACATTCATAACCCATAAAGAGACATCCATAACCCATAAAGAGACATCCATAACCCATAAAGAGACATCCATAACCCATAAAGAGACATCCATAACCCATAAAGAGACATCCATAACCCATAAAGAGACATCCATAACCCATAAAGAGACATCCATAACCCATAAAGAGACATCCATAACCCATAAAGAGACATCCATAACCCATAAAGAGACATCCATGACCCATAAAGAGACATCCATAACCCATAAAGAGACATCCATAACCCATAAAGAGACATCCATAACCCATAAAGAGACATCCATAACCCATAAAGAGACATCCATAACCCATAAAGAGACATCCATGACCCATAAAGAGATATCCATAACCCATAAAGAGACATCCATAACCCATAAAGAGACATCCATGACCCATAAAGAGACATCCATAACCCATAAAGAGACATCCATAACCCATAAAGAGACATCCATAACCCATAAAGAGACATCCATAACCCATAAAGAGACATCCATAACCCATAAAGAGACATCCATGACCCATAAAGAGACATCCATAACCCATAAAGAGACATCCATAACCCATAAAGACATCCATAACCCATAAAGAGATATCCATAACCCATAAAGAGACATCCATAACCCATAAAGAGACATCCATAACCCATAAAGAGACATCCATAACCCATAAAGAGACATCCATAACCCATAAAGAGACATCCATAACCCATAAAGAGACATCCATAACCCATAAAGAGACATCCATAACCCATAAAGAGACATCCATAACCCATAAAGAGACATACATAACCCATAAAGAGACATCCATACCCATAAAGAGACATCCATAACCCATAAAGAGACATCCATGACCCATAAAGAGACATCCATAACCCATAAAGAGACATCCATTACCCATAAAGAGACATCCATAACCCATAAAGAGACATCCATAACCCATAAAGAGACATCCATAACCCATAAAGAGACATCCATAACCCATAAAGAGACATCCATAACCCATAAAGAGACATCCATAACCCATAAAGAGACATCCATAACCCATAAAGAGACATCCATAACCCATAAAGAGACATCCATAACCCATAAAGAGACATCCATAACCCATAAAGAGACATCCATAACCCATAAAGAGACATCCATAACCCATAAAGAGACATCCATAACCCATAAAGAGACATCCATAACCCATAAAGAGACATCCATAACCCATAAAGAGACATCCATAACCCATAAAGAGACATCCATAACCCATAAAGAGACATCCATAACCCATAAAGAGACATCCATAACCCATAAAGAGACATCCATAACCCATAAAGAGACATCCATAACCCAGAAAGAGACATCCATAACCCATAAAGAGACATCCATAACCCATACAGAGACATCCATGACCCATAAAGAGACATCCATAACCCATAAAGAGACATCCATAACCCATAAAGAGATATCCATAACCCATACAGAGATATCCATAACCCATAAAGAGACATCCATAACCCATAAAGAGATATACATAACCCATACAGAGACATCCATAACCCATAAAGAGACATCCATGACCCATAAAGAGACATCCATGACCCATAAAGAGACATCCATAACCCATAAAGAGACATCCATGACCCATAAAGAGACATCCATAACCCATAAAGAGACATTCATAACCCATAAAGAGACATCCATAACCCAGAAAGAGACATCCATGACCCATAAAGAGATATCCATAACCCATACAGAGACATCCATGACCCATAAAGAGACATCCATGACCCATAAAGAGACATCATAACCCATAAAGAGACATCCATAACCCATAAAGAGACATCCATAACCCATAAAGAGACATCCATGACCCATAAAGAGACATCCATAACCCATAAAGAGACATCCATAACCCATAAAGAGACATCCATAACCCATAAAGAGACATCCATAACCCATAAAGAGACATCCATGACCCATAAAGAGACATCCATAACCCATAAAGAGACATCCATAACCCATAAAGAGACATCCATAACCCATAAAGAGATATCCATAACCCATAAAGAGACATCCATAACCCATAAAGAGACATCCATGACCCATAAAGAGACATCCATAACCCATAAAGAGACATCCATAACCCATAAAGAGACATCCATAACCCATAAAGAGACATCCATTACCCATAAAGAGACATCCATAACCCATAAAGAGACATCCATAACCCATAAAGAGACATCCATAACCCATAAAGAGACATCCATAACCCATAAAGAGACATCCATAACCCAGAAAGAGACATCCATAACCCATAAAGAGACATCCATAACCCATAAAGAGACATCCATAACCCATAAAGAGACATCCATAACCCATAAAGAGACATCCATAACACATAAAGAGATATCCATAACCCATACAGAGATATCCATAACCCATAAAGAGACATCCATAACCCATACAGAGATATCCATAACCCATAAAGAGACATCCATAACCCATAAAGAGACATCCATAACCCATAAAGAGACATCCATGACCCATAAAGAGACATCCATAACCCATAAAGAGACATCCATGACCCATAAAGAGACATCCATAACCCATAAAGAGACATCCATAACCCATAAAGAGACATCCATAACCCATAAAGAGACATCCATAACCCATAAAGAGACATCCATAACCCATAAAGAGACATCCATACCCCATAAAGAGACATCCATAACCCATAAAGAGATATCCATAACCCATAAAGAGACATCCATGACCCATAAAGAGACATCCATAACCCATAAAGAGACATCCATAACCCATAAAGAGACATCCATGACCCATAAAGAGACATCCATAACCCATAAAGAGACATCCATAACCCATAAAGAGACATCCATAACCCATAAAGAGACATCCATAACCCATAAAGAGACATCCATAACCCATAAAGAGATATCCATAACCCATAAAGAGATATCCATAACCCATAAAGAGACATCCATAACCCATAAAGAGATATCCATAACCCATAAAGAGACATCCATAACCCATAAAGAGACATCCATAACCCATAAAGAGATATCCATAACCCATAAAGAGACATCCATAACCCATAAAGAGACATCCATAACCCATAAAGAGACATCCATAACCCATAAAGAGACATCCATAACCCATAAAGAGACATCCATAACCCATAAAGAGACATCCATAACCCATAAAGAGACATCCATAACCCATACAGAGATATCCATAACCCATAAAGAGACATCCATAACCCATACAGAGATATCCATAACCCATACAGAGATATCCATACCCCATAAAGAGACATCCATACCCCATAAAGAGATATCCATAACCCATAAAGAGACATCCATACCCCATAAAGAGACATCCATAACCCATAAAGAGATATCCATAACCCATAAAGAGACATCCATAACCCATACAGAGATATACATAACCCATAAAGAGACATCCATAACCCATAAAGAGACATCCATAAAACCCATAGAGATATCCATAACCTACAAAGAGACATCTCATAACCTATAAAGAGATATCCAACTCATAGTAGACATCCATAACCCATGCGGTGAGACAATCCATACCCAAGGCAAAGAGACATCCATAACCCTAAGGCAAAGAGACATCTGGCATTCACTCCATAAAGCAAAGACATCCATAACCCGAGAGACATCCATAACTCCATAAAGAAGAGATATCCATAACCCATACAGAGAGACATCCATAACCCATAAAGAAAATATC